>NW_020626596.1:109481-125621 GCF_003573695.1 Papaver somniferum | reverse complement strand
CTCATCAAGATTGATAATAAGTCTGCAATTGCACTCACTAAAAATCCAGTGTTTCATGGGAAGACGAAACACATTCACAAAAGGTATCATTTCATACGAGAATGCATCGAGAAGGAGGTCATTAACGTAGAAAACATACCTGGAACTGAGCAGAAGGAAGATATATTAGCAAAGGCATTGGCTCGGATCAAGTTTGAAGAGATGAGGAAATTGATTGGAGTACAAGATATGTCACGGGTAAGGTTGAAGCTTAACGGGGAGAATGTTGGTTAAACTTCAACATAGAAGTCACTAACAAGATGGTTAGGATAAGATTAGGAAATTGATGTAATCCTAAGGTAATTAGAAGTCATTTAGTTCTAAGAAAAGAAAAGACATGTAATAAGGTACTAGGACTAGGAAAAGGAATTCATAGTTCTATATATATATGATCACCAAAGTTGTGGTTGATCATATGAGCAAGATTAGAGCTTGTGTTTAGTTTTGAGAGATTTTCTAATCATCAATAAAGAGAGTTGTCTTTATATAAGCTAAGTTTCATCTTGCAGTTGCCATTAATGCGCCCGTTACAAGAAAGTGTCATGAAATGGGATAATTAGTGGTGGTGAAAAGTAACGGTGTAAACAATTCATTTCCTTCATCATAGAAGCGTAATGACTGGCGGTTACACGAATTCACTTCCCTCATCATGGAATCATAACGTCTGACAGTTACACGTTACTCTTTTATTCCACCACTCAATCGTTTCCACTTCCTACGAGACCAGGGTACGTTTCACTATGACTTGTATAAATAGGTCTCACCTATTTCCACCAAACAACAAGTTTTGGTCAGGAGAACAATACAACATCCAGAAATCATCTGATAGCTTTTTCATCCATCTAGCCAGTTCAACTTTCTGATACAAGTCACAAAACGCCCACACTTCCATAATCAACTATTCTGGTCTCCACACTTTCTTCGCTTCCCTCCCTAAGACCAACCCTTCTCCTTCCCTTTGTGACCGAAGAAATCCTGGAATGGCCATTTCTTGGTTTAGGCCAGGATTGTACAGATTGATCTCTCGAATCAAAATTACTCCCGTGCAGTACATTTTTTAGGGTTTAGATTCGTTTCCCGCCTACACACACCCAAAATTACCAAAATCAGCAGAAACGGTTTTCACCCACAAACAATTGGCGACTACAGTGAGAGATTAATCTCTCGGTTACAACATCAATTTCCAATTTCCAATATCGTTCTTCAACACGATCTCAAGATGGTAGAACTCAGGTCCGGATAAGCAACAAACTATGAGAACACTAGCGTTGAAATCATCCATGGTACTAACGCTCCTTCCAATGGCATTAATACGCCACCCCCATCACTAGCAGCGCGGAAAATGTTCCTTCAGGTATTACACCACCGATCGCCAGAGCCGCAACCGCCTCTCCCAACGTTTCTACATGTCTGACACCTCCAACCGTCACCAGAGTCGCTGCTACTCCATCACCGGGACGAGAGACTGGAGGAGCCAGGGGAATCCAACCTCCCCTTACCACTGTTGATTTGATGGAAAGACAAAAAGTTCTCGTAGGTCTCAGACGGACATGGCTACAACTCATAAGGGCATAACTATTTTCCTCAAGACACTAACGAGCGGCTGCCACAAAAGTCACGTCAACCCCAGATGGAGCTGACAAGGAATACTTTTAACATATGGCGCAAGCACTTCAGCAGGACGCGCATTTATAGATGAAGAGGCTAGCGTTTCTCCTAAACGCCCAGTAGAAAAGAATCAGCAATTCAATTTCATCACACGCGAAGATCAGGAACGACCTCTCCAAAATCGGGGCAAAGAAATCAGCAACCGTCCTGAATTCACAGAGACCCTCTTCCCGTCAGGAGCTGTATGATTTCTGGGGACTTCGCCCACAAAATCATGCAGTCTATGATAAAACATTTATTTGAGATTCTGTATTTCTCCAAGGCGCAGCGTAAAGACATATTTGCAACCCTCAACTGCACTGCATCACGAAAGCAGCTGTTTCCATCCAGGGAAGACATTCCCGAACCCCTACCTCTCCTGGAAAGCGCGATTAATAGATGGAACTGGGGACTCCTAACAATTGTTCAGTTGAAGGATGTCGAGTTTGACAGCATGCTGATTGACGCAGCCTCCGACTTCAACATTCTAACCGTCAAAGCTTTGAGAGTTGCAAGGGAAAATAAAACAGAAGAAGCGTATTCTTTCCCATGACGAGAAAAATGCTACTTGCCGACCAACACTATTTGTGACGTCTTCCCATATACCATATCGTACCAAGTCATTTTTCGAAGTCAAGCGTTAATGACGCCCTCACTGTAGTTTTCTCCAGGAGTCGCTTCGACTTTTTTCTCCTGGAGCCGCTTCAACGTTCTCTCCAGAAGTTTCTCCTCTTCAACGTTCTCCAGCAGCGGCTCCACTTCAACGTTCTCCAGCAACGGTTCCGCTTTAACGTTCTCTCCAGAAGTCGCTCCGCTTCAACGTCCTCTCCAAGAGCCGAAGCCGCTTCAACGCCACTTATTCCTGCCAAAGATCGTGCCGTATCCGCCACACTCATTCCTTCCAAGGTTCGTGCCCGTAAACACCACACTCCTCCCTGTCAAGGATCGTGATCACAGCCAGCCAAGGATCGCAGTTGTGGCCACTTTTTGATCCGTCTCGCCAAACCTCGTGGTCGTGGACAGTTTACTCGCTTACGCATCCAGCCGATCCCTTTGCTTCCATGGACGCCCATGCTGTTCTAGCCAACCTATTTTGGTTCCCACGCAATGTGGTCTCTTCTGATCACATCTGTTGCCAAGAACTGTTGCTGCTCTTTTGTCGATACCAGCCAGAGCTTCACTATGGAAACAACCTCTACAAGGGTAATCCGTACTTCTCCATGTTTTAGTTTCACATGGAAGAAGTAATAGAGTCACGAGTACGGATGCAAGAGGGTTATATCCTTATCATGGTCAACTCACCGACCACACCATATATAAACATGTAAACCACACATGGGGACTAAGACCCTTCACTGTCAAAGCTCAGAAGACACGGTCAACCAAAAGTCATAGCCACGACAAGGTCATCCACCCTTCAAAGGTGTAGTGTAAGAATATCATCACCTCTCTGTCTAGAAGGCGCCTGCAACACTTTACGAGGCCGCGACGGATCCCAAGCCTACTCATAGAAAACAACTTCAGTAACCAAAGAGAAGTGCAACTGGGGACTGCTCATCACGGTCCATCCCCGACAACAATCAAGCATTCATGAGATAACTCCAGAGACGCGGCCGAAACATTTTTCTTGAAGAGACAGAGGGATCCACGATTAACGACGTGACTCTCTCACTTCTACTTCTTCGTTATCCAGAATGTTTCGTCCATGTGATATTCCAAGAATCTCAGCATCACATCCAGGAGAGTATGATAAGATTGTATCAAATCCCATAGGCGTGGATTCAAGGCGATGCAATTAACGTAGGCTACACCTGGGGTCTGAAGCCTCATTAATGTTTAAAAGCTTAAACGCAGACACCACCTTACCAGCGAATGCAGCAGAAGCACTTCCACGAGAAAATAAGCTCAGGATAATGACACATGGGGACCACCAGAATGGGGTTCCTTCACTGCCCTCAACCAGGTTATTCCCGATTTCAAAATCATCCTTGTCTAAGTTTTACGAGCCGCAAGAATTTCTCAACATGAAGACGTACACGCGCATCAAAGACCCCAAAAGTACGCCACAGAGATACATTCACATATCTGGCCACGCCATCGGATCTAACATAAGTATAACTGGGGACTGCTCACCACATCCCGTTCCATGCAATAGTCCACGATTCAGAGGATGGTGCACAGGATGTCGCTTGGAACAAAATCCTTAAAGACTTGATAGCAGCACATCGGTAACGGAACGCTCTCAGCTCGTCTACTTCACCCAATGGCTCCAGAAGATTTCGACCATGCAAGCATCCACAACATATCATCATCCCAATCAGAAAGCCCATTCACCAAATAACCTAAAATCAAGGATGAACCAACAACGCAACCACAATCTCCAAGATTGGCCCTGACATGATCATTGCCGAGCATGTGTTTCATCCATCTATCCCAAGATCGTAATGGAGTTTTGTAAATTTTGAAATCCACTGGAGAGGTTATATACTCATTCTTCTAGAGTCAGAGCCTTATTACACATTCTGGAGAAGATCGACGATACTGTTGGGTGGATACATGTGAGAGCATCTACCTTGAGTTCTCCTGGCTTGCCTTGCCGTTGATTATAACTATTGTAGATTGCTTTGTTGCCATTAATGCTCTCTCTACCACCGCTGAAAAATGATGAAGAGGAGCCAGACGCTGCAGATAAAAGCACGAAGCCGAACGAACAACAAAAACAGAAGAGGGTCGATACCCCTTTTCATACGAACGCAGTTTCTAGAGTTTGAACATAATAAGGATTCCTCATTGCTCCATGAAATGGAATAGATGACTAGGCACACCACACTCATGCTCCATATCCGGACAAGTAGTGTTCCAATATCTCCGATCCATGACCGAACCAGCAGTGCGCCAGCACGAGGGACACCAGTCGCTCAACCTACAAACGTTCCATGGCTCTAGCACTCTGTGGTCAAGCCAACACTTCATGGCTCCAACACTCCGTGGTCAAGAAAACTCTCCATGGCTCCAATACTCCGTGGTCAAAGCCAACTCCCCATGACTCCGACACTCTATGGTTAAGTTAGCGCCAACGCTCCAGCATTCCGCGATCCAGCCAGCAAGCCTTCCAAGTGTCATTTCCACCGTTCCACGGACTGAAGCCATCAACGCCACCGTCACCATTTGGTATCAAAAGTTCCAGCGCCATATTTTCAACATTCCACGGACTGAAGCCCGTTTCCACCATTCCGTGGACTGAAGCCAGTTTCCACAACAGAAGCTAATTTCCACCATTCCGCGGACTGAAGCCAGTTTCCACAACTAAAACCGATTTCCATCATTCCGCGGACTGAAGCCAATTTCCACCATTCCACAGACTGAAGCCAGTTTCCACAACTGAAGCCAATTTCCACCATTCCGCGGACTGAAGCAAATTTCCACCATTCCGCGAACTGAAGCCAGTTTCCACAACTGAAGCCAATTTCCACCGTTCCACGAATCAGGAGCCAGTCGTGCCATCTCTGCTTCTTTGTGACCTAAGCCAGCCAAGTGCCATCCACTGCTCCACGGACCTAGCCAACAGCGCTGCTACGCGGATCTAACCAGCATCACCATTCCATGGATGTAGCCAAGCAAGCAGCACCGTCCATCATTCATCCATCATTCAAAGCCAACGCTTCATTGTCCCTTCCAAGCTAGTCATGCCATTGGCCCTTCCCAGATAGTCATGCCATTGGCCCTTCCAAGCTAGTCATGTCATTGGCCCTTCCAATCTATCCTCTCCATCGGCCCTTCCATGATAGCCTCGCCATCGGCCCTTCCAAGCTAGCCACACCATCCACCTTTCCGTATTCATTCAAAGCAGCGCCATCTCCACCAGTCAAGGAAGCACCATGTTGGACGTTCAAGACATGCCATCTCCATGCATTCCGTAACTTAGCCGGCTAGCAACATTTGCCGCTCCGAGGACCAAGTCGCAGTACCACCTCTTCTAATTAGCAGCCAAAGTTGCAATGCTGATACCAGACCTTGCTTGTCAAAATTAAGCCTAAGCAAACTAAGTAATTAATCCTCCATGGATTAGTAGGTGCAGAACCTCGCTCAGAATAAGGAAAAACAGGGAGCCGCAACAGCAAAAAGAGGCGTGGCCATGCCCGAGGCCAGCTAAAGCCATTGGCCACGCCACGACCCTATTTCCTCGACCAATCAGGTTGCCATACTCTCAACAGAAGTATAGTCGCGCCCTATGTTTGGCCGTCCCCCTTTTGGGCCAATCAAGTTGCTCTGAACTTGCCACCATACATTAAAGACCAAACGTGCCCTACCAAAACAACATATTGTTTGGCATGCCAACATGCCACTCTACCGCGGCAACTTCGCAACATGCTACCTCGCAGACATGCCACTTCGTGGCAACCTGCCATAAATAGCCACCCACAGAAATTCTTACTCTCGTGGACGTTCCCACACTATGGCCTTGCCATAGTTCCTTTGGCATAGCCATGGCGCTGTTTGCACAAAAGTAGCAACATGCCGCAGCCGCATGCCACGTGCACTAATTAGGGTTTCAACATGCCAAACCCTAATTTGGCAAATTCCTGCCAAAGCCAAATAACGTTTCCCAGAGCAAAGAGATTGGCGTGGAAACAGGGCCAATATTGGCACACGTGGGTCCGACTCTACGGAGCCAAGTTTTGGCCACGCCAGACCCTAATTCTTCCACGGAGACTTGGCCACGCCAAGCCCAAATTCTTCCACGGAGAATTATTCCACGGAGCCTTGGCCACGCCAAGCCCAAATTCTTCCACGGGTAATTCTTCCCACGGAGCCTTGGCCACGCCAAGCCCTAATTCTTCCACGGCGAATTCTTCCATGGCGCCAAACCCTAACTTCGGCCACGGAGCCAATTTTTAGTTTTTCCCATGACGCAACATCACTGGCATACCACTATACCGCGGCTGCTAGCATGCCACTATGCCACGGCTACGCCACTGGCATGCAATTAACATGTGGACGATGCCACTTCGCTATACAACAAGATGTGGCCATAATCAACCTGCGACAAGCCTCTCAATTTTAACATGCCACACGGAGAAAAGTGCTACATGTTTTCCACAAAAACACTCGAGACATCAAAATATGTCATAAACTGGGGGATGCTCATCAGGGTATTGGTTTGGCGGTTTACAACGTGCGGCGTGCAATGCGCCTGTTACATGAAAGTGTCATGAAATGG
Source organism: Papaver somniferum (assembly GCF_003573695.1). Taxonomy (NCBI): domain Eukaryota; kingdom Viridiplantae; phylum Streptophyta; class Magnoliopsida; order Ranunculales; family Papaveraceae; genus Papaver; species Papaver somniferum. The sequence continues at coordinate 118,714 of NW_020626596.1, read as the reverse complement.
GATAATTAGTGGTGGTGAAAAGTAACGGTGTAAACAATTCATTTCCTTCATCATGGAAGCGTAATGACTGGAGGTTACACGAATTCACTTCCCTCATCATGGAAGCATAACGTCTGACAGTTACACGTTACTCTTTTCTTCCACCACTCAATCGTTTCCACTTCCTATGATATCAGGATACGTTTTACTATGACTTGTATAAATTGGTCTCATATGTTTCCACCAAACAATAAGTTTTGGTCAGGAAAACAATACAACATCCAAAAATCATCTGATAGCTTTTTCATCCAGCTAGCCAGTTTAACTTTCTGATACAAGTCACAAAACGACCACACTTCCAGAATCAACTATTCTGGTCTCAACACTTTCTTCGCTTCCCTCCCTAAGACCAACCCTTCTCCTTCACTTTGTGACCGAAGCAAGCCTGGAACGTCCATTTCTTGGTTTAGGACAGGATTGTACAGATTGATCTCTCGAATCAAAAGTACTCTCGTGCAGTATATTGTTTAGGGTTTAGATTCATTTCTCACCTACACACACCCAAAATTACTAAAATCAGCAGAAACGGTTTTCGCCCACAAACACCTATTTATAAACAATACCGGCATAGTATATTTATCAAAATCCAATGCCAGAATTATGCAAAACTATGCAAGAGTAAGAAAATCAGAATTCTGGCGTAGATTCAATAATTTCTTTAATGCCGGCACTACCCACAATCTACACATAAACTTGGTCATTTTCATCCACTGTGCCCGACATGGATTTAGAGAAAATTTTCCATGCCGGTACAAATGGCGGCATAGAAATATAATTGCTTTTAGTGCAGAACCAATACCGGTGCTGTGAAACTTAAACATTTCAATGCCGGAACCACCCATAATCCACACAGAAAATTGGTCATTTTCATCCATTGTGCCCAGCATGGTTTTGGAGAAAATTGTTTCGTGCTGGTACAAATGGTGGCATAGAATTTAAATTGCTTTTAATGCCGGAACCAATACCGGTGCTGTGGAACTTAAATATTTGAATGCCGACGCTTGTCGTGTAAAGAAAACTTACAGAGACAACATTTTACGAGAAATCTAAACATGTTCAACATAAACCAAACAACTGAATCATGCTTAAATGTTCTTATCATAAACCAAAAGTAAACCAAACAACTAAAGAGTTCAACCAAAAACAAGTTAGAAATTGTTCAAAACATAACAACCACCATCCAAATAACGAAGCACAACTATAGAGTTCATCACTTGGTCTTTTGCTTCTTGCCAACGGGAGCCTTCCTTGTTTCCCCAAACAAAGATCTTGCACTTGGGTCTTCAATTTTATCAAGCTTCTCCACGACTTCCTTCATTTCTTCAATGGATAGCACCTCTCATTCGTCGTACTTGCAACCTAACATCTTCCACAACTTGCGAAGCTGACACCGCTAGTTTCATACATACAACACATAATTAGTATATGCATGCTGATATATAGAAAGGTCAAGCTGATACCTTTCAGTAGAGGCTGTCATGAAGCAGGGTAATTGCTTATATCCAAGTTGCCGCATCACACGTCGAGGATCAGCCATAACGTATCCCTTTGGGTGGAACAAAGGCCCATTGTAAAATAAAACGTTATAGAACCTCAAATATTGGAGGTTTTCTCTAGCCTCCATGTAAGGGTCAAACACAACATCTTTGGTAGTCATCGCGTCCAGAGCCAATCTCATATTTGTCAGTCGATGATTGTTACCGAGCTTCAGATGGCTGTTGAACTGGTATCTCTTGGCTCTAGGATTCTCGGGGTCATCAATGGGTATAATCTTCAAGAAGGGATTTCCCTTGAACAATGTTGGAAAATGTTCATAAGCCCACACCTATACAAATGCGAAACGATACATATAAAAATCAGTAAATTTTGTTTCTAAGTTCATCATAAGGGTACATGTGAACGATATAAATAAGAACATAAGTTTAAAAAAAAAAATTACCTGGAGTAGAGTGAAATTCCCGAAAAATTGGTTTGTAACTGCCTTAGAGGCCCTTCTCATCTCCGTCATCAAATGTGTCATTACCACCGTGTCTCAAGAATAGCTAAAGACCTCTTCCAACGGATCCAAGTATTGAAGGTAGTTTGCACTAACCCTGTTGCCACTAGTGTCAGGGAATACCCTAATGCCCAAGATGAATAACAGGTACGTAGCGACTGTATAACGAATCTGTGTGGGGTCCCATCCATCCTTTTCTTTTCTCTACGTCGTGTCTTCAAACTTCTTCTTAAGCAGCGTCAGCTTGATGGTCTTTGTCCTACTAGTCTTAGATACATAGAAGCTTTCCACAGAAGTTTTGTAGTCCCAACCAAACAACTTGTTAGTAAGAGCGTGCAACTTCGACCATTCTAGCTCCGGAAAATGATCTCCTTCTGCAATTGATTTGCCGGTAACACTCAAGCTAGAATGTTCTGAGCATCATCAGGGATCAAAGTCATCTCGCCAAACGGGAAGTGCATGGTATCTTTTCACCATGATACCTTTCGACGAAGCAATTGACTGTCACAATATCTGGATTCACATAATTTTCAACCAAAGGATATAGACCAGAATCCTTTACTAATGTTTGGACCTCTTCACATTCCTTAGACAAATCCCAATGATACGCGGCTTGGTTTCAGCAAACACGCACAGCCTTCTTATGATCCTACAATTAGGATATAATACGATTAATAGGTTTTATATAAATACAAAATAATACATATGCACGAGATAAAAATTCTTACATAGGTTTGATAGATAGTACGAGCCCAAGAGTCCTTGTAGCCAAATAGATGCCCCGGATCAAAAGAAGTTGCACCCCAAATTCTACCACGATCAAGGTCAGGTATCATGTCATCAATATGAGGAAGGTGTGAACCTTTAACTTTTACTTTGCCTGTGCCCTTTCCTTGTTTCGGTTGTTGACTTGGCCCATCTTCTTCCACTACTACTTGGCTTTGGGTTGCTAATTGACTTTGATCAATCTCATTATCTTCCTCCTCACTTTCCTCTTCATCTTGCTCATCTTCCTCCTCAACTGCTCCTGTAGGTTCACGGATTTTGAGTTTACTATGGTCACGACCACTCTACCAAACTTCACCTCTTGTATCAGCCCCCAAAAGGATTTTGCTACCTTGGTCTTTCCCTCTAGGAGGCAGAGACTGAGGAGTACCAAGACCGTCATTCCTTCTTTTTTTAATGCCAACATCTTTAGTTTTTCCTTTGTTAGCTTCCTTTGCTTTAGACCTATTTCAAAAGAAGCACGAAATAAATATAAGACAACTAACTTTCATTTCTAATATCAGCACAGATACACTACATAACGACATAGAATCATCACTACCAGCATACTGAAACAAAGTATCGACCATGTCGTGACCAAAACACGGCATAGTAATTTCAAACCATTACATGTCGGGAACTAATACCGGCATTGAAAAATAATTGACGAGGATTCCGGTAATCTTTAGGAAGTTCCTGGATACTAAAACACCATTTCCGGCACATACGTAAAATTCAAACTCATGCCGCAGCAGAATTCCGGCATCGAATCTAACCTAAAATGTGTTGCCGGTACCAATAACAAAATCCTAGGGTTTTCTGTTTATTAGAAGCACACTACCGGCATGGTATTCAAACTAAACTGAACGCCCAGTACAGGGTTCTAGTGTGCTCTTCATCCGAAATCGAATGCGGCAACTAATTTTCGGTGTGGTCTTCAACGTAAATCTTATGTCGTAACGCAGTGCCGGTGTGGTCTTCATCCTAAATCGAATGCCGTTACACTGTTCCGGTATGGTATTCATACCAACTTGAATGCCGGAAGCTACTGAAACTCAACTATTTCAGTTAGGGTTTGCGATTTTGACCTAAACCCGTAGCTACAAATCGGTTGAAACACTAATTAAACAGTTATAAATCACTTACCTTCTCATAGAAGCCATTTTTACGAGAAGTTGATCGTCTGAAGCCTCTTGTTCTTCGTGTTCTTGCTCTTGAGCAATCAAAGCAAGCCTTTTCTATAATTTCTGTTGAGCAATCGATTTTGATTTCGATTAGGCATCTGATTTCTTTCGTGGAGGCATTCTTATGGATTCGGGTAGGTAGGTTAATCGACGAAGAAATTTTTGAATTAACGATTAATCGTCGATGAAGAACGGATGAAGAACGATGAAGAAGATGAAGAAAAAAAAATTGAAACCCTAACCCTAACCGAGTATGCCGGAACTGATAGAGAAATGGGGTATATGTATTTGTTTTTTAGATTTTAAGTTTTAGGGAAAGGGTATAACAGTCTTTTCATAATGTTTTTTAATTAATCAAAGGGTGTTTTATTTTCTCCCCAAAAAACACCCCTTAGCAGACACCTTTGGTTGGGGAAAGTAATTCATATCCCCCAATTAGTTTTGATATCCCCAATCGCGCGTTCTTTAATTTGGGTTCTGAATTTTAGGTTTTTTTCTTTTTCTTTTATTGATTTAGGGGAAAGAAATATGAGATTTTTATGTGGAAACATTTTGGTCTAAATTTTAATTTATAGATTTGGTACTTTGGAACTTATTTTGTTTCAGTTGATAGTCGAAAGCAATTGACAACATCTCAGTTTTTGTTAGTTATTAGGGTAGTTTTAGTTCAACTGATGGTAAAAACAACATGTAAGTGAGCTAATGGGAAATAACTTTTAGATGTGTTAATGGGAATAAAGTTTTTAAAGGTTAATGGGTAGCAGGTAGCTAGGTCAGAATTAGATACATATCTAACTTACACTCCAGTTGATGGATTTTGCTTTGATTTTGTTTTTAAATTTTTTAAAGCAAGAAAAAATCTCATTTCTTTGATCATAGTATGCCTGAATTTTTTATCATATTGGTGAAGGAATTGTAAACTATGAGCTTGAAATAGTTTGTTCAAGATGGGAGTGATATTATAATTGAGAAATTGTGATTAATAGAAGGATTTAGGACATTTGCTTCCGTGCATCTCTTCAAGAAAGAAATGTTTAATAATCTTGCTGACAATCACAAGGAAATAAATATAGTGGAGGCATAATTTTGTTCCAATGTCAGATGCTCTTTTTTGTTAGTTTAATTTTGTTTTGATCTTTTGCGCTTTTTTAGTTGTATTCGCCGGCATAGGCTTGTGTATTCTTCAATATTATTATCTTTGCAAAGAAAAAAAAATATAAAAAAAAAAATCTCTTCAAGTGAATTATTATGTTCTGCCAGAATTTTTGAGTACCGAATTTCAGTGGTTTGTCTTAATATATCGATCTTTAACCATTTAACTTTTTTGTTAACTGTTCTTTTTTTTAATGTGTTCTCTTTAGCCCTTTAAGTTGGATTTTATGGTTAACTGAAATTTTATCAGAAGTCACCATTGTACTTTAACTGCCCTAATATTTTTTACCGGCATAATTTACATAACACTTAGAAAATGTCTTTAATTGTAGGAACATGTGGAAGAAGTACCCTGAAACCAAGTGCTTAAGAAACGCAAAGATGAACCATGAGAGGATATTCGACCATGGAGAGAACAATATATGCGATTGTATTGAGATTAACTTTTACTAAAAGCCTTGAAGTTGTTGTCGAACTATATCTTATTCTTCTTGATTTTTGCTAAGTCTCTTCTTCTTGAGTTTTTTTTCCAAGGCTTTGTGTTGCAAAGATTAAGCTATCCAAATGTATCATCCAGAAAAATAACATCATTTTTCATTCTTTATATTTTTATTTTTTTGCAAATGAGTATATATTTATTGAAAATATATTGAACAGAATGGCAGGTGGCAGGCGCATCGTACATGCGTGTTATACTAGTAATAGAAAAGTAAAGAAGGATTTAGGAGTACCTTCTCAGTTCTGATGTCTGATTGGAAAATAAAAGAAAATATTAGCAGACCATCTTATTACATACGATAGTTATCCAGGTGTATCTTAGAAAACGAATCCGATTGAAAGAAGAATGACAGAGGTGTATAACCAGTTTTAAAGATGGAGCTTTCTTCCAAAAAAAAAAATCAGTGGTTAAGCTTCGTGTTGATAACGTAATGCAGAAATAATAAGGAAAGAGAAAGAGGCATGGAAAGAGAAGGATTCTATTGATATGAGTTACCTGGTTACTCGGATACAATATCCTTTATATATATATGGGAAAGGGAAAACCAAATGACTTCGATTTTGGATCGCACATCCGTGTACATGGGCCATTTAACATCAATTTAATAGTATAAACTGTTTTTAAGGGTATATAAGTCATTTCTTACCCATTAGACACCCCTTATAAGCACATCCTAGTTAGGAAAATAGATTTGTATAACTTCAAAAGTTTTATGTATGCCCTAAAACATACATGTTTCAAATTTTAGGGTAGGCAAAAATATCAAAATGGGCTTTAGAGCCCACAAAGTAAAACACATACAAAGTCTGTTCAAAAGTTTTTTGAACCGAGTGGAGTTCATTAATACGAAGGAATTCAGGCTCTCCTATGTTGTTAGGGTGAGGAGTACTTATGCTGATTTGTTAGGCAAGTGTTGTGCTAATGCCGATCCATATGTTGTTCAATACTATGCTATATTAGTATTCTGGGCGGTATGGAACCAGCAAACTCTCCCTAGTACTTACTTCTGCACTGATGTGTGTGTGGTCTCGGCATAATTCAAACTTAAACCAGTGTTGCTAGTGCCCATGCATAGAAAGTCGTCCTAAAATATTCCTTAGATTCCTTGCTAGTGGCCATGCATAGAAAGTCGTCCTAAAATATCCCTTAGATTCCTTGCTAGTGGCCATGCATAGAAAGTCGTCCTAAAATATACCTCTGTTTCCTAATTAATTGTATTATGGCGCGTTTGGGAATGAAAAGTAAAAGTGTTTATGCTTTTCCAGAAGCTCAAGTTAAAAAGTAAAAGTCACAAGTAAAAGTATTTTCTATCACAAAAAAATTGATTTTCTTTTTGCTTATAGAAGTCGAAAAACTTTTTCTGAAGTGTATCCAAACACGGTGTTAGGACCCGGTTCGAGTCCCAATCCCATCATGATTATTTTCTTAGTTTGCAAAAAGTTTGTGCCTATAAAAGAAAGGAAGTATCGATAGTTTAAAACTCGGTCCATATAGTTTTTCCCCGCGAAGCTTTTTCTTTTTCGTCCACCATGAAAATGATGAAGGGTACTACTACTAGCTGCATTGATGATCAAATACTATGTGAGATACTAAGCAGACTTCCATTGAAATCGCTTGTGCGTTTCAAACGCGTATGCAAATCTTGGCAATCCTTGATTGAAAAGGATCAGTGGTTGATCAAATTACACCATCGACGGCAATTGAAAACAAGTCCACATCTCTATTTTTTGACCAGTAAAGCTGTATTAGAAAGTCCACGGGTCTTCATCGTGAATCTCATGGTGTCTTTTCCTAAGGATGAAAGCGTTAAATTTGAGATTCCTTGTACAGCAAACTTGTGCATAGACACAAACCACAAAGAAATAACTACAGCAACAAAAACCATGCAAGCCATATCGAATAAAGATTTGTTGGTTTGTCAGCATATACAAAAACCCATCAACGGTATGATATGCTTAATCGACAAAATAGAAAGAAAAGATATGGACTCTGACAATGAAGTTAAATAGGATCATGCTGCAGGTCTATACAATGTCATCACCAAAGAAGCGACACCTTGGATCAGATCAGCTTACTTAGCACAAGTAGAGAAATTATGTGACTTATCGAAAGTAGATGTATATCGTACTTATGAATTTGGATTTGATCCTACAACAAGGGAATACAAAGTGATTTGCATGTGGAGCATATCTGGGTATGAGCTTCCAAAATTGGAAGGGTACATGGAGTACACAATATACGAAGACGAAGAGGAGAATTACAAAATGTGCCAGGCCTTGACTCTAGGCAGCGACACTGCTTGGAGAAGGATTGATAAGGTACCACCGTCAGATAAGTTCTCTAAAGATCTATATGGTTTCGTTTATGCGAATGGTTCCATATATTGGATGTATTACAATGATATTCGTCCCATGCTAGTGGCATTTGATGTCGGGAGAGAGGATTACAGAGTTATACCATACCTTGATATGATTGGTATTGATCGGCCTAACTCTTATTATCTTATGGAATTGGATGGGCATCTAGTTATAGTAAAGAACCCAGATAATCACACTGTCAATCTGTGGATACTTGATGACGACTGCGACAAAAATACAAGTACTACAAATACTAGTAACATCAAATGGACTAAAGAGATTATCATCTTACCTATTTGCTGGAGTTGTCAATATGTTCGGCTTCACGCTGTCGAGGGAACTGAGTACTTGATCTTAGAACTATCTGATGTGGAGAGTGATGAACCTCGTTATCGCGATTCTGTTTTCGTTCATTCTTATAATCGGAAGACGAAAACTTTCAGCAAGATTGAAATTACTGGAGATGAAAGCGCCAACTCCTTCTTAGGTGCCAATATTGGTCATCCCTCTTACAAATTTACAATGTATGTTGAAAGTCTTTTGACCCTTCAGAGGAGTTATAGGTGAGCTATGGAGGCACCTGACTTGAGCTCAACCAGCAACGGGGGACTATTTTCTGACAACGTATAATATATTTGTATATTATAATTTTTTATTTTTATTAGATTTATGATAAGAATAAGAATCAGAGATAATAAAAGAGACGAGATTAAAGTGGTTGACAAGAGATTAAAGTGGTTCGGTCACTCGATTTATATCCACTGATAAACCTCAAAGGGGAAATTATTTAGATCATCAGAACATTCTGAGATAATTCTACAGTTACATAAATATTCCTGTTTATATAGGATAATAATAGAAGAAGCAGTAAACCTAACCTCAGAAGATAACAAACTAATCTTGAATAGGTAGCTTGAATGTAGGATTTACCAGCTGACTTGATTTTCTGTAACTTGACTCATAACCAATGTGGCATATATTCCAACAATTTCCTCATTTGGGTAATAAGGAGTTAATAGCAATTGCCATTACTTGTATGGTTACTCATTTTCTAGCTATGTTTCTTTGTTATTGATTCATTGACTCAAGGGATAAAAGAAAGTTCTTTATCGTGCATTTGTCTTAAGATTGTTCATTGCTTTCATTTGATTTTTTCGATTTTGGCAAGCGTGGTGCATTTGGTAATAACATAGGGAATGAGACCCGTTCCTGAGAAAGGTGTTTTTTTTTTTTTTTTTTAT
>NW_020626596.1:77694-108481 GCF_003573695.1 Papaver somniferum | reverse complement strand
AAAGAGGAATGAAACCTCAACTGGCGATCACCTCTGGGTTGGAGTTGCTGAGCAAACTGCCAGAAACCCTTTGGTTTGCGTCCAAACCTTGTGAAATAGTATTAGCTATTACATTTGTTGGTTGATAAAATTTAAAACGAGAAGGAAAAATATTGTCGATAATGTTCGGGATAATACTTGTTACAGTAAGATGGTCCCAAGACCCACCAAAATTACAGTCGATGCTATATTTAGCAAGGTTGACTGCTAAAAAAAATTCCATGTCATTAGTTTTGCTCCAAGTTCCAACTTCAAAAACTTCCTTTCCGTCGTAATCTAGAGAGAAACGGGCTCCTATCTTGTATGCATACATGCTCCTGGTTAGCTTGTTTATTTGGCAGGAGTTGGATTCAAAATCCATTCTGCTTCCTAATGTTGTCGTCCAGTTGTATGCCTCCAGTGCCGCCTTTTGTTTCACTTCCTCATCTGAACTTTGCCCAAACACTGCTCATCTTGCTCCCCTGCAATGTCATGTATGATCGAAAAGGATTAAACCCATACTATAACTTCCAGTGGTACGGTTTAGATAGATTGCCACATTTATTTTCAAAGTGAAGAGTATTGGTGGCATCCTTCTTAATCTGAATTCAATTGTTTGATTTTCAGCCTCCTCTTTGGAGTAAGACACATTAGAGAAGTTGCAATTTTTCCTGTCAAATTCAACTTTCTGGTAGTTTATGTAATAAATAATATTCCTAGATATCCTACCAGCATTTGGCGTTTTCTTTTCAAAAGTCAAATCACATCTGGCTTTCATATGTGTCATATGACAACAAAAAACATCTCAGCCCATCCCATTGAGTGGGTTCTGTGACTTTTGACGTTTAGAAGATTTGTTAACCACTCATGGAAGTCATCCCTATTGTTGAAAATTTCATTTGGTTCAAAGTGGAGTTCTCTCCAGACTTGTTGAGCTACAGGGAAATTTATGAACATATGTGATATGGTTTCCTCTTGACAATTGCATATTTTACAAATTTTGTCAATATAGTGAAGGTGTTTTCCCATTCTAGCTCCTGTTAGTAAGATAGAGTGGGCAGCTTTCCAAAGGAAAACTTTGATAGAAGGGGAGACAGCTAGATTCTAGATGGCAATCCAATTTTTTGTTTCTCTTCTATTGATATTTCTATGTGTTAACTCTTTGTAAAGAGATTTCACAAAGAACTTTCCATCCTTTAACAGATACCAAATAACTCTATCTTCCTGACCAGTATGAATGTTTGTGTGTGTGTGTTATTTTCCTAGCAGTATGAGAGTTAAAGATGGTGAGAATCAGTTGTAAGTTCCATTGTTGATGTTCATTCATTAGATCAGCCACCTTTTCAATATTTGTAGGGCAGTTGTTAGGTTTACTGATTAGATAATCTGAACCTTCAACCCAACTGTCCTTCCAAATATTGATTTTGTTGTCGTTTCCCACTAGCCATTTTCCATACTTTTGAATGTTTGGTATGCCATCTAAGATGTCTTTCCATACCCAAGAGTCTGTTGGTTTTGGTATTGCAGACATGTGCATAATATCTGAATTTTCAAAATACTTGGCATGGATGACTTGTGCACCCAAGGTATTAGGTTGTTGAAACATTCTCCATCCCATCTTGGAGATTAGAGTATTGTTAAATTTTTCCAAGTTTATGAAACCTAGCCCTCCTTCCTCTAAAGGGGTACACACTCCTGTCCAAGATTTCAGGTAAACACCTTTTGATTTACCATCTTCTTTGCCCCATGAAAAATCCCTATGGATTTTATTCAACTCATCAGTGATTGTTTTTGGTATTTTAATACTCATTTGATAATTTGCCATTATGGAAGTTACGTGTTTTATCAAGACCATCTTCCCCGCGGGGTTGATAGTTTTGTTATTCCATCCCCCCATCTTGTGTTTGATGAGATCAATCACTGGATGAAAGGCTTTAACTTTTGACTTGTTAGCAAAGAAGGGAGACCCTAGATACTTATCTTTAAGGGATATAGGATTAACCTTCATGAGACCTGTTATACTCAATTTCTTATCAGAAAAGGTGTTATTGCTTGAAAAGATTACAGACTTAGAGAGGTTTATCATTTGCCCCGAGAAGGAGATGAAACTAGCAATCATGTCAAGGATGTTATTAGCTTCATTTGTGCTTGCTTTGCAGAAAATGATGCAATCATCCGCAAATAATAAATAACTAATGGGAGGAGCTTTTTTCACAATTTTGATGCCATGTATTTTTCCTTCGTTTTCCGCTTTCTTTAGAGTTCTGGAGAAAACTTTCATACATAGGATGAAGAGGTAAGGGGACAAAATATCCCCTTGCCTAATCCCTCTAGTTGGATTGTAGGTTTCACAATGGACTCCATTCAATAAGATTGCAAGACTAGTAGTTGATCTGCATTGATGTATGATATGGCACCAAGTTTTTGAGAAACCCATTTTTTCTAGGACAACTAATAGGAAGGGCTATTCAACTCTGTCAAAAGATTTTGACATATCTATCTTAATGCCCATCCATTCCTGTAGATCTCTTCTGGTTCTCATATTATGAATAATCTTATGAGAAACCACAGTGTTGTCAGTTATCTGCCTCCCTAGAATTAAGGCAGATTGGTAGGGAGAGATGATCTTACACAGCAAAGGTTTCATTCTTTTGGAAATGAGTTTGTAAGTTGTGTTACAAAGAGATATTGGTCTAAAGTCCCCTGGCGTAGAAGGTAGTTGGACCTTAGGAATGAGTGATATAAAAGTGGTATTCATTTCCTTTAGCATATATCCAGTATCAAAGAAATTGTGAACTAGTTTTATCAGATCCTCTCCTATGGTTTCCCAATTATCTTGAAAGAAATTTGGGGGCAAACCATTGAAACCAAGAGATTTATTTCCTTCCAGGGCAAACAGAGTAGCTTTTATTTCAGCATCCTTAGGTGTTTCAAGGAGGAGCTCATTTTCTCTATCAGTAATAGAAGATGGTATTAGATTTATCAAATCCCTATTTAGGACAGGAGAGTTGGTATTGGAGATGCTCTTGAAATGGTCAGTTAGAAAGTTTGAGATTTCACTTCTTTTCTCCAACCAGGTGCCATTTGGATTTTTGATAGACTCAATTCTATTCCTGCTGTATCTTGTCCTGGCAACATTATGGAAGAAAGAGGTATTTCTATCACCCAGATTTATTATCTGATTCATACTTTTGATTTTTCAGTAATTTTCTTCAATATCCTGCCATTTACTCAGAGAGGTTTCCAATCTCTTTAGAGTAGTATGGCATCTATTTCTATTGTTAGACAACACTTCTATCTCCTTTTTGATCCTAGAGATATTGTTTTGAATGTTTCCAAAAGTATTTTTATTCCAACTATTGAGGGAAACTTTAACATTTTTAAGATTTTTTGCAAAAGAGAAACTCACAGATCCCTGTCTTGTTGTGCTCCAAGTATCCATGATTAATCTCTTGCAATCAGGGTGTTCCATCCATCCCCCAAAATACTTGAAAGGATAAGCACCATCCTTCCAAATTGGGTTAGTTTTAAGGATAATAGGACTATGATCAGATCCCCTTGCAATGAGATGATGGATTGTGGATTTTGGGAAAAGTTCAATCCATTTTTCATTGCTCATGGCTCTATCAAGTCTCTTTCCACTCTTGAGTTATCAGTTCTATGGTTGCTCCATGTGTAAGGATAACCTTTAAACCCCAAATCTTGTAAATTCATATCAGAGATTTTATTTCTAAATATAGTGGCTTCTCCTTCATCAAATAAGTTACTTCCCTTTTTTTCCTCTCGACTGAGGACAACATTTAGGTCCCCCATCATAAGCCAATGAATGGTTATGGTTTCAGCTATACTAACAAGCATATCCCAAGACTGTTGTTTATTAGTAGGGTATGGGCTGCTATAGAAAGCGGAAACCATGTATAAACTGTTGGAACAATTTTCTTTGGCTATAACATTAATCTGGTTATGTGTTGAGCTATCTATGGTAATAGTAAGATTATGTTTCCAAATCAGGGCCATCCCCCCTGCTTGGCCTCTAGGAGGGACCAACCAATAGTTATGGACATTCAAAGATTTTAGAATACTATGCATTTTTCTATTTTGTCGTTTAGTTTCTAGCAAGCAAAGAATGTATGGATTTTCCTTATTCAGGATATCTAGAAGGTACTTTTGAGTATTTTTTTTGCCCTAAACCTTGCCAGTTCTAAGTTATAACTACAATAAATTCCCAGAAGTAGGATATTATAGGATAGTCCTTTCCCTTTTTCCTATGATAGAGCATACTAATTTTTGAAAATTTTTGCTAGATAATATTATAGTGTAACTTGGAATGGATTAGTTTATAGTTTAAGATTACCTTTTGGGCTTTGTCAGATCATCCTGCTCCAGTTCCTTCTTCCTCAGTCACTGTTACTTCTCTCTTTTTCTGATTATCCATCAATGGCATGTCCTTTGAATGACTGTCGTCTTTGTCTTCCATTACTTCTTCAAAAACTCTCTTTTTCTTAGCCTGGCCTGAGTATTGTGCTCTTTCCTCCTGTTGGACAGCTTCAAATTTCTTGAGAAGGTTTGCTGGCTTTTGCTGCCTTGTCCAAGATTTTGTTAGGCTTTCTTAGACAGCTTGCTGAGGTAGCATCTTTTCAAAACCTGATGGGATTATAGGAGGAGACTTTTTGTTGTTGTTTACCACCTTCAATCTATCAGAAGTTTTGATGGATGGTGATCTTATTAACTTTATGCTCGAGTTTTCCTTGGTGCATTCAGCAGTTCCTCCTCCTCCCAAGGAGAAACTTTGCTCCTTATCCCATTCCATGAAATTTGTCTTAGAGGGGATATTTGTGAAGGGATCAGCGAGATCAACAGACTTCAAGTTATGAAATAATTCTTCCTCCGTGATAGCTTTGTTATTTACCTCCCCTTCTTCATTCCCTGTTTCAACAACTTGTATTTCTTTGCCATAGAAACCCATTATTCTCAGAGCATTTGGGATGTCATTGTTTGTGACTTGTACTTTTACTAGGTACGAATCTGATGACTCCGAGTTTCCATTCTCACTGCCCTGAGATGGTTGTTGGCTGATATTTAAAGGACCCCCAACTTCCATACTACGATTGTTCGTTGCTCCCTCTTTGACAGTAGCTACTATGTCGACTGGTTTACATGCTATAGCTCCATGATCTGGAATTCTACAGATCTTGCATAACTTTGGGTGGATTGAGTAAGCATACCCAATCCTAGTCTTTTTGTCTCCCACTTTTGCCCACATTCTAGTAGGCATTTCTTCTTTAAGATTGATAAGAACCATGACATCCACATTCTTATCATCTTCATCTCTCCCATATGGTCTTTTAGAATCTTTTAGAACTCTTGTTGGTTTGCTGATTTCATACAAAGCTTCCCAGGAAGTCATTCTTGTTGGAACCCTCTTTAGGTGGATTCTCATTAGAACATAATCAAACATCTTTTTTTTATCACAAATATCTTTTTTTATCACAAATAAGTTGTAGCTGGCGTTTAGTAATTGTCTGTTCGGAGTGCAAACCTGTCTTTTAAAAGACTTTTTCATTTATTTGTGATTTTATCCATGAAAAGAAAAGAGTAATAATTTTTAACGACAAACATCTTGTTTTTATACAACTGATTCAATTGATACTAGACAGAAAAATCTCAAAAATCATTTACAATGGGTTTTCCACTAGTCCACCCATAGTTCTACAACTAAATCGTTTATTTCTTATGTTTGAAATTTGAAGGTAAATTCAAAGTAGTGTGATCTTGTCATAGCATATTGATTTCTCCACCTATCCTCGAGGAGGACGAAATTTTTGTCCGGCATTCACAAATTTAAAAAAAAGTCTATCCCATTTTAACATTATAGTTCAAGATAATATGTAAAATGAAATAAGCTTGTAATGACTATCAAAGTTTACTCTAAAGTAGTTACAGATTTAAGATGTTTCCTCGAGTAAGATAGAAATGTCACTGGTTGGTAAGGTGGCCGAAGGGCACAACAATTTTTTAACAATATTAGTGAATAACTATGATTTTTAAGTTAAAAGTTTAGATTGAACAATTTGATTCTCTATACACAGAAGTTATACAGAGAGAAGGAAAAAAAGAAAGAAAAGAAGAGACGGTGAAGTTGTGTGACTGCGAACCAAGAAAAGGAAAGGATTGAGAGTAAAAAACATACACATTTATGCCACGCAAGCCACGGGATTTCTCTCCGTAATTCTTGCGATCACTCTAGAATTATACTCCGTAGTAAAACAAAAGCGCCTCATGGGGCCAAAATCATTAGAAAAACTAGGAATCCTATATTTGGTTGCTAGACTCGCAACAAAATGGGCACCGCGGTTTTATTTTTGGCAGACTCGCAACAAGATGGATACGACTATATTATAGAATATATAAGTTTTATTTTTTAAATCAATCTAGAATTGTACTACGTAGTAAAAAAAACACGCAACAAGATGGGCACGACTGTATTATAGAATATATAAGTTTTATTTTTTAAATGTTGGGGAAATTTTTTGCAATGCGAACGACTAGTGCTTTTCAACGAAATTGGTTAGCTCTCTGGCTCCTCTTGCGGCAACTCCTCCAGTCTTGGAGTTTAAAAAGCAACCTCAGCATTTCAGTCTATACGTTGTGGACATTAGTATGTTTTTTCTACTTGTCAGTGGCGGAGCCAACTTTTAAGTTTAAGGGGACGAAATTTTTTTTGATAAACTTGGTGGACTAGATTATTAAAAATCAGGGGCTAAATCCTAAAAACTAGAGGATTAAACTAAAAAACTGAAGAAAACTAAGGGCTAAACATGGATTTTTGAAATTTTAGGGGGATAGAGCCAGGGTTAGTCAACCCTTGGCTCCGCCCTGCTTGTGGGTCACTTCGGGTATTTACCTTGAAACAACAAATTAGAGATGGAGGAATTCAAAGAGTTTGATTCTTTCGTCTCCTTCACGTAGATAATATCATCTTGAATTTGTTTATTTTCTTGTGTGCATATTGTATTCCTTTCAAGTTTGCAACTGACTGGGTATGATGGGGTTTGTTATTACTGAAGATTGTGATTAGAAGACTGTTTGGATGATTATTTGAGGTGATTTCCAGTCCATAGTTTTCATTTTGATCAAGTTTGGAACAGATTCAGTTAGTATTCTAAATGTTTGATAAAATGTCTGACAGAGATTAACACCAAAGCCAGCGTCACTCTGAAGGCTGCTGCTGCTGCTGCAACCATTTCATTCCCTCTAAAGAAAGCTTCAAGATGTAAGCTTTCATTAATATACGCAATTTTTATCGGTTATAATGATGTAAAAGTTGAATGTGTTAGAAAGGATATTATTAGCTGTTGTTATGGCTCTAAGAAATGAGGTTGCAAACTGTCAGAACAACCTTTAAGTTGAATTATTTAACTGTTGATCAGACAGCCATCTACATCACTAAACACTTCAAACTGGAAATGAGAGGCATTAACTAAAACATATTCACCTCAGTCGCCAAAACGGCAAATACAGACCTGTTATTATTCTTATTGCAATGCCCCAAGTTACAAGTAGAAAGTAAGGGCTCCTTAATTGGTGCTCAGAGAATCACTCGCTCTACAAGGATTAAAGTAGAACCACACCTAACCCATGTAGGTATTTCACTGATATTGTGGTTTCAATGTACCAACTGGCTGGGTTTTCGTTTTTTCTTTTTTTCTTTTTATGTTTGATTGATTTGTAACAGGATGACTATTCTGAAGATGAACAATTTAAGGTCAATTGGAAAAGAGCAGCTATCAATAGTGGCTTTGGTTTTGGATTTGTTGTTCTTCCGCACTTTCCAAATACTTGTTTAATAATTGTTATTCAGCTTTCCCTAATTAGGGGGATGAACTCATTTCTGCTTATTAGTTTCCCTTCATTGATACCCCTCTTGCAGAAAACATGGGAGTGCTTTTGTTTTTCGCCAATATCGCCTAATTGGTTTTGCCCCAATTGCTCTAATTCAAAGAGTTTCTATGCATATTCTTAACTGGGGTTGTATACGGAGAGATGAATCGTAGCTTAGAGTTGTTTATGGATTGCTCTTAATTGATGATACCCACAATGGAAATAATGAGATACTTTTTAGTTTTTTTAGGGCACAGTTGTACTGGTAAATCCATAGAGTTACCATGTTTTTGCAACCTAGGGTAGCGTGGATATCCTAGGTACCCAAATGAAGCGTGGCATTACCATTGATATTGCCTTATGGAAGTTCGAAACTACCAAGTACTACTGCACAGTTATTGATGCTCCTGGACATCGTGACTTTATCAAAAACATGATTACTGGTACTTCTCAGGCTGATTGTGCCGTCCTCATTATCGATTCTACCACTGGAGATTTTGAGGCTGGTATCTCAAAGGATGGTCAGACTCGTGAGCACGCTCTTCTTGCTTTCACCCTTGGTGTCAAGCAGATGATCCGTTGTTGTAACAAGGTATACCTTTCTCACAGTTATTTTCCTGTCTATAAAATTTAGACTTTCCAATGCTGTTTATCCTTCCCGTGGCTAACTATTATTTCATGTGTTTCGTGTTTGTGTTTGTAGATGGAAGCCACCACCCCGAAGTACTCAAAGGCTAGGTACGATGAAATTGTGAAGGAGGTCTCATCTTACTTAAAGAAGGTTGGATACAATCCAGACAAACTTGCCTTTGTTCCCATCTCTGGATTCGAGGGAGACAACATGATTGAGAGGTCCACCAACCTTGACTGGTACAAGGGACCAACTCTCCTTGAGGCTCTTGACAATATCTCTGAGCCAAAGGGACCCTCAGACAAGCCCCTTCGTCTTCCACTTCAGGATGTTTACAAGATTGGAGGTATTGGAACTGTGCCAGTGGGACGTGTTGAAACTGGATTCATCAAGCCTGGTGGTTGTTACCTTTGGACCCACCGGGTTGACCACTGAAGTTAAGTCTGTGGAGATGCACCACGAAGCCCTTCAAGAAGCTCTTCCAGGAGACAATGTTGGGTTCAATGTCAAGAATGTCGCAGTGAAGGATCTCAAGCGTGGTTTCGTCGCCTCGAACTCCAAGGATGACCCTGCAAGGGAAGCTTCCAACTTCACCTCCCACGTCATCATCATGAACCATCCTGGTCAGATCGGTAACGGTTATGCCCCAGTTCTTGACTGTCACACATCTCGCATTTCTGTGAAGTTTGCTGAGATCCTCACCAAGATTGATAGACGATCCGGAAAGGAGCTTGAGAAGGAGCCCAAGTTCTCTACGTTTTCAGTTGCAGCGTATCTAAGTTGCAAATCAGAATACTCACACAAAAATAATATATCTTGATATATTAACTGTAAGAGAAAGTAAAGGAACACTAACTGCAGAGAGGATTAAAAATTTAAAAAGATGATTGAGATATCATTTATTACTGCTGCTTCAGAGAATAAAAGAAATATAATTGAAAAAGAATCTTGGGGTTTCTTGATTTTCTATGTGTTTCTAAAGGAGATGAAATCTGTAGCGAGATAGAAAGAAAGAGAGAGATGGCGTATGAATGAGAGATTATGAGAATATGTTGTGTTTATATAGACTTAGACTTGGGGATATTCAGGAGTGGTGAACGTACAGTAGCCCTCGCTTCTTGACCTGATTCACCTGGTGCCCTAAACTTAACCTGACCCAATCTCTATTAACGTTCCAATAAGACTTCCTCCCTCAATATCTGTTTTCCCAGGTGTTGCTCTTCCGGCAATTGTAACATCACCATCGTATATACACGTCACCCTTTGTGGAACGGGATAGTGGTGGGTCAACTTACATCGATAGGATTTCCTCAGGTGTATTTTCTGGTTCACCCTTCTTTGCCTGCAATAAGCATTTGAGAATGTTCAGTTCAGAATGAAATATTAAATGGGAATAACAGCAAAACAGTATATAACTTCATTAATAATCCTGCACAAACCATAGATAAATCAAGCAAGGAAGTTGAAGAAACCACCCACCTTAAGAATAAATCCAGGAGTGTCAATATTAGTGAGATTGGGACCATGTGCATACTCAGTTCTCATGACAATTAGCTTAGAAGAAACTGTGGTTTTAGTCTTGTTAAAAAAGCCTCTGTCCTCGTTTTATTAGTGTCAGCAATCTTAGATGCTGATGAAACCGGATTTCCATATTCTTCAGAATCCTCTTCCTGTATTCAACCAATATGTAAGTAAGATGATACACTTGGAATGCAAACCACCTTCAGATAGAAAATGAACATGCACATGCAGTTAAAGCTTCTAAAGTGCAAAACGAATACAAATTCATGGTTCTTAACTCCTACATTACCATTACCATTCTCATAGAATTCAATTTCCTTTTCAGAAAATGAGAATCCAAAATCAGATACATACAATTTCAAACACAATATTAGAAACAATTCCAACTCTGTATTGTCCTAAACAAATCTCATAGAAATTTTACACAAATTTAATAACTAATATCGTGAAATTTTCCCCTAATTTCAGATTTCTACAAAATCAAAACAAAATAAATTCAACAATTACCAAAACACAAGATCAATTTCCAAAGACATCCTCAGTAATAACAAAAGCAAGCACAAACAACCGTATCTCAACCTAGAACGAAGATGATCCAAGTTACCGCCAAAAAACCAAGGAGTAGTGAAATTTTCTTTCACCGATTCAGATTCAAATCTCAATTCTCAAAGTTCAGATCTAGTAATTCATAAGCTCATAAAATTTAAATTCAATTTAATCTCACATTAGATTGAAATCTCCGAGCAAGAGATCTCACCTGGAATCGACAACGATGCTCAACAACAGAATCATCGTGCACCATTTGAAGAAAACTCTTACCATTAAATCGGAAACCAAGAAGAGCTTCAAGAAGAGAACTCTTACCATCAGATTGACTTCCGGTTACTATTATTTTAGGTATATGTAATTTCTCACCAAATGCAACAACAGCTACTTGCTTGTAATCAATTATAAGCTTCATAAACTCAGTAGAAGAAGAAGAAGTATCCATGGAGTTATTAGGGTTTTGATGATGATTTGTTCTTGAAATTGAAGGGGATTTTGTTGGTGTCGGCTTCGTGGTTTGATTCCCATCGATGAAACAAAACAACTCAAGAGAGAGAAAAGGAAATTCAAATTTTGGATTCTGAAAAAGAAAATTTTCAAAATTTGGGGATTTTCCCACCAAATCTTCCCGCCAATTATTTTCTTCTAGAATATGGACAGATTATGGGCCCGTAATCTTTCACGATTTATAAAGGGGAAACCAGTCCTACTAAGTGCTGATACAATTTCATCGATCCAACAGCCAGGATCGGTGGGATCTTTTTGTCTTATATGAAACGGTACCAGCACTTAGTAGAACTGGTATCCCCCTTTATAAATCCTGGTAATCTTTCTAGACTGGGCTCGGTTCCAATTTTGGGTCGCCTCTTCTGCCAGAGTCCAGACGCGTGTTTTTCATTTCCTTTTTTCTAATTTAAGAAAAATTTATTTACGGTGGACAAACAAACACACCATGAAAATTCTGACCGCCATAGTTCACCACCGTTGATCTTCAACCATATGAACATTAACAAAGAACGACCATGAAAGCCGATAGAAGATGCTATAAAAGCATAGAAAGAACCACCATGAAGATGGAGGCAACTTGTCGCCGGCAAGGGGAATAAATCCCAAAACATTAAAAATCTAGCTAATCCATGAAATAAGTTTCTTAAACTAAAAGGAAAAGATGGGTACTACTCAGATCCACTCTAAAAGGAATAGATCTGAGCAGTTAAAGATTGTCGGAGTTTGGGTTTTAGTCGCCGGAAATCGTTTGGGAGAGAGGAGAAGAAGAAGAGAGGTACATATGTGTTTTCTTCTAATCTTTTTATCAAATTGCACATTTGCGTTATGCCTCATTTTACAAAAAAAAAATGACCATAAAAGGGACTCCCTCCCTTCGAGCCTTTCGGTCGGTCGACCCAAATATATAAAAAAATAAATGTGACCAGAAATAGCTCCATTCAACCAGTGTACATTTTAAAAGGACTTTAGATACATCTTAAGAAGTTGCTTTTACTTCAAGAAGCAAAATACGTCAGAAGTTAGGCTAAATACTATAGCGCGTATGGATACGAGAATCAGAAACCATTATGTTTTCCAAAAATTTGACTTTTTTGTTTCTAAAAGTTATTTTGAATGTCACATCCACACTAACTTCTTGCATTTTTTAAGAACGCGCAATTGGGGGATATCAAAACTAATTTAATTGGGGGATATGAATTACTTCCCCCATCCAATAGTGATTGCTAAGGGGTGTTTTTTGGGGGCAAAAATACTAAAATACTCTTCCTTCAAAATAAAAAATCAAAAAACAAAATCATATCCCCATTTCCATCTTCACCTCTTATTAATATCTTTTAGGGTTAGGGATTTGAAACCTAAATATTCCCCACTCCCTTTCAAATTCTAAATTTTCCCCACTCCCTTTCAAATTGTCTTCTCCTTCTCTGTCGGCTCCTCAATTTGAAATCGATTCTTTTTTTTTTTTTACATTCGGAAGTGATGAATACCATGCCGGAAGTGATGAAGACCATGCCGGAAGTGATAAAAAAATTCTAGAAGTGATGAAGACCATGCCGGTATAGATGAAGACCATGCCGGTAGTGATGAAGACTATGCCGGAAGTGATGAAGACCATGCCGGTAGTGATGAAGACCATGTCAGAAATATTTTTTTTACATCTTCGGAAATGATGAAGACCATGCCGGAAGTGATGAAGACCATGCCGGAAAATGGTGTCGGCATGCTTGGTAACTAACATTAAATGCCGTAACTAAGTACCGGCATGCTCAATAGAAATCTATCGATGCCGGTACTCAAGTGAAATTTGTTTTCAATTTTCTGGATACTTTACATCATGTGCCGGCAAAGAAATTCAAGCATCATACCATGCCGGTAGCTGTACCGGCATGCTCTAGAATTAACTGACTGTACCGGCAGTGGACTGAAAACCAGAAAAAAAAAATCAAAACGGACTGACTGTGCCAGCAGGTCGATCACCGAAAACTCTGCCTAGAGGCAAACATTTATGAAAATTTCCAACATATGCCGGCATGGTATTCATACTTCTTCTGGGCCGGTACCGAGCTTTTTCAGAGAAAAAAATGGAGAATTCAAAGAAAAAACTTCTTTTTATAATTGAGCTAAAGATTCAGCAACAACTCTCTTTTCACTATCATCCACCATTTTCACCAAAAAAACTTCCCTCTCAATTTTTTTTCCCTCCAACTCTCACCTCACCCAAAACTAAATAATACACTAATCATTTATCAAATAATCTTATGATTTTCCTAAGTATAATTAAACACTAAACCTGATTAGTGAGGGGTAGATTAGGAATTAAAAATAATAATTTAATAAGGGGAGACCCTAAATTGATATTTGTATCCAGTTTCATTCCTTTTCCTCTATCCCCCAATTAGTTTTGATATCCCCCAATCGCGCGTTCTTTTCTAATTTCTAGAAGTCGAAAAATTACTTTTGAACGTGCATCTGAACGCACCATAAATTCCAGAATAACTTCTACACCAACAGATAGAAATTCATCTTTTTAGGTAAAAAAATAAATATATATATATATGTATAAATATATATATATAATAAAATAAAAAATAATCATTTAAATTTTAAGGTAGACGAAAATATCAAAATTGGCTTTGGAGCCCACAAAATAAAACACAAACGAAGTCCATTTGAAAGAACGATTTTTTGGGGACTACTCAAAAAATGGGGGGAACTACTCTCAAGTTTTTGGGGTGGTTATTGGTAGTAATTTCCAATCACCCCTTATCTGATTTTTTTTTTAAATACCTACTTTATCCTTAATGATTAACTTAGTTAGTGTGATGATTAATTAGTGTTAGTGTTATGATTAGTAACTCATTAATTAGTGATTAGTGAGTTATATTAGTAGGATTGTTTTGTTATAACATTATTATTGAGAGATAAGAAGAAGAAGAAGAAGAAGGAAATATGAAGAAGAAGATGGGTGAACCCAAAAATCTTTTTTTGAGTTTAGTAATTATGATTTGAGTGATTCATGTGATGATACTTCAGAATCAGAATCAGAACCCCCTTCACCTCATTGTGTATTTGTCAATACTTCTAATGATCCAAATATGAGTTATTTGTTAGATGATGAAAACTTTTTTCTCCAATCTCAAGATAACCAAACAAATGATGGATTTCATCAGCCACAACCTGAAGATGAAGCTATGGGTACTCAGGTATGCCTCATATTTAGTTAATGTAGCTTGAATTGTGCAAAAATTTGGCCAAACTCAAAATTTGTGGAAAAAATTTGGTGAGGTCAACCTAGTTCGGTTACCAAATTTAGCTTGCGAGGTAACCGAACCGTTCTTAATGTGTAGTTCGGTTACTAAATTGAGCAGACGCAGGTAACCGAACTACATGTTAATGGTGGTTTTTTAGAGTTCGGTTACAGTGCGTTGTTCGGTTGAGTAGATATCAGCACTTTTGATACCGAACTTTCTGTTCGGTAAGGTCGCATAAAAATATAAATACAGCGTTTCTAACCGAACCTCTGAGTTCGGTTTAGTCGAGTTTTTCAGTTTTATTGCCGAACTTGTACATAGAAAATCTAAAGATCGAGTTCGGTAAGAACCCAATTTATTTCTGTAAACTACACTACCGAACTTTGTGTTCGGTAGGGTCGATAAAAAGTTTACATTACCGAACTTGTAAGGAATTTTTTTATGGTATTGACGTTGTGCTATTACTTGTAGGTTCCATGTGATCCAATAGAACCAATGGAAAACCAACCTTCACCAGTTGGTATTTTGTACGATGACACATCCCATCACTATATGAATGACTTGGTATTCCCAAATACGGAAGATGCAAAGAGTTGAGCTAGACAACATGCACAAAAAGATATGTGCGTATTATTATTGAATGGGAGAGAAAGCAAAACTCGGTTTGAAATGGTTTGTGAGAGAAGCAGTGATCCTGATAAAAGCCACAAGAAGAAGGGTTATGTTTATAAAGGAAAGACAAATACGAAGAACAAAACTTTCTCAAAGAAGATTAATTGTCCATTCAAGCTTGCATTTAATTACAACGAAGATAAGAGTGGATGGGTTCTTTACAGGGTTATGCAAGGTTGTCATAATCATCCTCGTCCGGAGCATCTTGAAGGACATTTCATGGCGGCAAAGCTAACTCCTAAAGAGATGGACAAGGTATCTAAAATGAGGACAATGGGTATTTCACCGGTTCAAATGCTCCAAATACTAAAGAAGGATAACAAGGATAACCGCTCATCTTTGTACACAATTTACAATGCAATTGAGACAATTAGAAGGAAGGAATGGAGAGATAGACAAGTAATGCAACAATTGTTTTTTTTTGGCCCAAGAGAAAAACTACGCGGTTCAGAAGGATGTGGATTCGGAAGGAGAGATAACACAACTCTTTATTGCGCATCCGACAAGTGTTCAATTGGCTCAATGCTTTCATCAAGTTCTAATAATGGATTGCACTTATAATACGAACAAATACAAGATGCCATTGTTGACTATTGTTGGGCGTACTTCGACGAAGTCACCGTTTACCGTGGTGTTTTGTTTATTAAGAGATGAGAAAGAACCTAGTTTCATTTGGGCACTAAAACAAGTTAAGGCAAGAACCTAGTTTCATTTGAACCTAGCTTCGGCTTCTTTTTCTCTTTAACAGGAACAATTTCTTGCTCTTCTTCATCATCATCCTTTCCTTCTTCTCCATCCTCTTCCTCTTCTTCTTCATCATCATCCCCTCTCTCTCGCTTCTCCATCCTCTTCCTCCTCTTCATCGTCTCCCTCTTATCCCTCCTCTTCCTCCTATTGTCCTTCTCCATCTTTGCCGGGTTCTAGTTCTTCTTCTTCTACATTTCATTGGTCTTCATTTCCTTGCTCTTGTTCAACCTCTTCATTTCCTTGGCCTTCATTTTCTTGATCTTCTTCGTCATCATTCTCTTCTTCAATAACATTATCAATTGTATTCTCCATCACCTCTTCATTGACATCTTGGATTACATCACGAACATTATCTTGGTTGACTTCCAGTAACAAGCCACCTCCATGTTTAGCATTTGTGGCACCACGTTTTCGGAAATCTAAATGTTTTGCTCCACAAGGGGTGGGAGTTTTCAAATCCTCATCTAGTTGTAGTCTCGATCTTTTTCCTTTGTTCCTAATGAACAAAAACCAAAGTATTAGCTAAACATAAGAGAATATTTTGTTATCAAATCAAAAAGAACTAAAGAATAAAGTAAACACAACACTTGTGATTAGCAGACTATAGTTCGGTTACCAAATTTTTTTTGCATCGTAACCGAACTACATATTTCAAAAGTTCGGTTAGCCATAAAAATTATCGACAAAACCGAACTCATTCTTAACTTTTGAAAATTTTAGTTCGGTTACGAGAGTTTTTTTTGCGAGCACACCGAACTAAAACTTTCAAAGGAAAGATTGAGTTCGGTGACGATATATTTTTTTTCGAGTAGACCGAACTGTGTATTTCGGTTACCAGATATTTTTCAATTTTTTGCGAGCACACCGAACTGTTCTTATTTTTGGAGTTCAGTTAGCAATTCTAGGGTTACACAAAAAATTCTCCTAGCCGAAATGTCTATTGTAACTACCATTTTCAATGGGTATTGATGATTTCTAATCGATTTCTTCAACAAATAACGAATTGAAAAGAATGGGTAAGAAGGAAATTACCCGCGGATTTGCATTTCACTTGAATCGGACTTCTTGGTTGTTGTTGGATGATTGATTTTGCCTCTGATCGGTGGTTCAAGTTCTTTTTGAAGTAGCAATTATTTTGGGAGATTCACTATATGTGGGAGTCCCGAACTCAATCTTGGAAGTCTGGGTGTTTGCTTGGCACGCATTGCTTATGAAGATTGATTAATCGACGATGAAATTTTTTCGAATCGACGATTAACGTCGATGTTGACAAAGAAGAGGAAAAGAGGAGAAGAAGAAGAAGAAGATGAAGAAAACAATAATCAGTTTTGAAACTGATTTTAAGTTTTTTATTAAGGTTTTAATTAGGATTTAATTAGTGGGTTAGATTAGTGGGTTATTAGGGTTAGTTATAACCTTAATTAGAATAATGGAAGATTAGTCTTCCCTAATCTTTTAGGACACCCCTTATAATGTAGGGTGGACATTTGTATCACAAAGTAGTTCCCACTTTTTTGAGTAGTCCCCAAAAAAATCGTTCATTTGAAAACGGAGAGAAGCTTGTTAATTCTCATAGTACCCTGCTTCACAAAGGCTAACCGAAGAAATTTGACTTGCCTAACAAATTAGCATTAAGTACATCTCCCCCTAACGAACTCCAAATGGATAGGAAGGAAGTGACAAATTCAAAAAGGTAGAGACGCATTTCAGATGTCCATCGTTGTCTGATAGCATAAGCGAACAACAAAGATTTGCGTTTCACATGAAACACGCGTTTTTTCTCTATTTAACTGGTCTTGTTTTTTGAACATAGAAATTATTGGGCCGATCGACCGGAAGGCCCGTAAGAGTGAGTCCCGGAAATTGATTTTGGTGGTAGTCTTTGGGCCATGAAAAGTCCAAAATACCCTTAAATTTAAAAATCAATTCCTTCACTATCCTCCTCATTTCTATTTTTATTTTCACCCCTACCATTGTCACCGACAGCATCACCTTTTCCGATACCACCCACACCCACACCCACAGTATTGCCGCCGAGGCCATTCTTTCCACCACCACCACCACCACCATTCTTTCCTTAACCACCGCCGTATTTAGCACTGCCATCACCACCACCGTTCATTTTTTTCACAGCCAACCCCATCACCAATTTAACCAGTACTCTTCGTTATACTTAATCAGTTAATTCTGATTCTGTCACCACCAACACCCTCCACCAGCACTACCATCACCGCCAGCAACAATTATCACTAATTCGACCAATTTTCAATTTTGCTTCACTGTGTAGCACCGCCAACACCCTCCACCATTGATCCATCATTATCACTATCACCACCAGCACCAGCAACCAATTTCGATTACATTTTTCAGTTTCACCGATTCCGAATTTCTATTCACACTCACTGCCACCACCATCCTCCACCTCCATCAGTTTCATACACAACACTTCAGTTCATACACCAATCCTGATTGTTGAGATACAAAGGAAAACTAAAGTTAATTGGATAATCCAATTCAATCGAATACAAACGTTAGCTACTAATTGAAATACAGAAACCCTGACCTCTAATACCAATCGAATAGATTGCAGAAGAGAGGGCGTGAGGCTACGGTATTTGTGACAAATTATTTTTGCGAAGAACAAGATACAGTTTCTTTTGATCGGAACAGAGTGGGGAGATTAATTTCATGGTAGAACGGAGATCTCTCTTTCTTAAATGTGCGGCTGTAAATGTGAGGGAAAGAGGAAAACTGGAAAAGGTAGTGAATAGATTAGCTAGGTTTAGGCTTCTTTTGTTGTGGTTAATTTCAAAAGATAAAGTTCATTCAATTACAAAGCTTTAGGCTTCTTTTGTTGTGGTAAGTGGCCATTAAACCTGCACTTGGCGGAAAGTAAGGATAAAGTTCTTTTGTATACCATTGTCAAAACATTGAGGTTCAGGATGCAAGCACATAGCATCACCGCCAAACATTGAGGTTCAGGAGGCAAGCACATAGCATCACCGCCACGCACGACTGCCATCACCACAAAAAAAGAATCCCAATATAATTATAAACAATTTCGTGCCGATACAGCTTAATTATAAAGAGAAAAGCAAAGTGGTCCATATATGTTCGGGGATCACAATTATTTTTTTTTACCGTCTCAATATAACTGCGTTTTGTTGTTTTTTTATTTCCGTTCGTCCCGCCCCACCGTGACAACGGTGTTCTAGTTTATAGTGGTGCGGTACTGTATGTTATGGCAGTGGCTTTGTATCAGATTAAAATTATTTTTAGATCCAATAAAATTTAGATCCAATAAAATTTGGGGTTAAGTTAACGAAATTGATTTGTATCAGATTAAGTTAGGAGGATGGAGAATGAACTACACAAACACAAGTATTTGACTGAAAGTTTTCTCCAGTGACTGATAGGATAGTGAAGAAGTTCAAGAAGGTAATTATTTCTTTAAAGCTACTCCCTACGTTTCTGCAAAAGAGATACTTTCACTTTTTTTAATTTAGCCTATTTTTAGACTAAAATGAAAGAGTGAAAGTATCACTTTTCCAAAAACAGAGGGAGTATTAGATTAGGAATGTGGGTTTTATTTGAACGCGCGATTGGGGATATCAAAACTAACTGGGGATATAGCTACATGACAAAAACTGGATCCAAATATCAAATCTGGGTCACCCCTTATGTAACTATTTTTTTAATTCCTAATCTAGCCCTCACTAATCAGGTTTAGTGGTTAATAATAATTAGTAAAATCTTAAGTATTTGTGGGATAGATTAGTGTGTATTTTTATTTGAATTTGTGCGAGTGAGGTGAGAGTAGGAGGGAAAAATATTTTTGAGTGGAAATTTTTTTGTGAAAATGGAAGATGATTGTGAGGAGAGAATTGCAGCTGCTGAATCTTTAGCTCAACTACAACAAGAAGCATATCTTCAATCTTCGATTAATGATAACAACTCACAATTGGACTTATATGATGAACCAACACCCCTGGAATATGATTTTCGTGAGCATGAAGTGTTTTTTGAAGAACCAAACCAAGAAAGTAAACAAGTTGAACATACAAGCATCCCCAATACACAGGTAATGTTGCTAAGAGGTCGAAAATTTGAAATTTTTTTTTGAAACCGCCATTTTTTTCTCTGAAAAAGCTTGGTGCCGGCATACATGTAGTATGAATACCACGCCGGCACCACCATAATCGGCATGGTATTCATACTATTTCCATGCCGGCGAAAAATATCCCCCATTTTGAAACAAGTATCGGCGTGGTCTTCAACCAAAAAATCCATGCCGGCACGCAGTTAACTTTTTACCTACCACCAAATATTCCATGGAATATCCAATCCGGCATGGTTCACTCCCAACTTTACCATGCCGGCACCACAAGAAAAACATCCAGGAGTTAAAGAATTTTGAACTTAAATACCAGCGTGGTATATAAATTATCGATCACGCCGGCACAGGATTCCGGCGTGATTTATAAATTATGTAGAACGCCGACACAAATTACCGGCGTGGTTTTAGAATTATCTACCATGTCGGCGCCGATTTCCGGCTTCGAACCTTGTGTAACGACCATGCCGGTATTGCCAATTCCGGCATTAATGTTCAAGAAAAACAATGCCGGCACTGTTTAAAATTAGGTCCTCTTTTTCAAGTGCAGTTCTGAAATGCCGGAACATTATGATGGAATGCCGGCACTTGTTTCCGGCTTTGGTTATTTTGGCGGAACTGTCGTCGAGCATGCCGGAACTAGTACTCGGCATAGTAATTTAATTTTTTTTGAACTAATTCAATTTTCTTTTCATTCATTCCTTAGATTGTGACATACATTGATCCAACAAATTCAAAACCGCTTGGTCCGGATACGTCTGAATACTATAAAATGCCTCCGGTATGTTACAAAACAATACTTTTCACCTAGTTTTTAGAACTTTATGTGGGGATTTATTGTAATGAACCTTATAATCTCCCATTGTTGTCCTTATGTAGGGAATAAAAGATCCAAACGAAGCAATCTCTTGGGCTAAAAAGACGGCTCTTAAGAACATGTATGTGTTGGTGACGAATACCCAAGGTTCAAATACCTGTTTTGAGATGGTTTGAAAGAGAAGTTGGCAATACAAGAAGAAGGATATCCATAAGAAAAAGGGTTATGTATATCCAAATAAGACTAATAGGGTATACAAGACTCGTACGAGGAAGGATAATTACCCATTTAAGCTTGTATTCCATTTAAGAGACAAAGAAAAGGAATGGGATTGTACGGTGTGGTTTGGCTGTCATAACCACCGGGATCCGAACGATTTTGTTGGTCACTCCCTAGTGGCGAAGCTAAAACCTCATGAATTCGAGGATATAAAGATAATGACCAAAGAATGTATCAAACCAAGAGTGATTCTCAGAGGCTTTATGGAAAAGGATGATCAGAACGTTTATTCCCTAAGTATAATTTATAGCGCACAGGCAACCATTAGAAGGGTGGAATGGGAAGGGAGGACCGTTATGCAAGAATTTGAGAAGATAGTTTGGGTCACAACTACACGCGTATCATTAAAAGAGGATCGAACAACAAACCCCCTTCAAATATTCATTGTGGATCCTTTGCTTTCACAATTGGCTCATATATATTGTGGTGTCCTTATAATGGATTGCACCCACAAGACAAACAAATACAACATGTCGTTGTTCAACATCGTAGGGAAAACATCGGACAAGGTATCATTCACATTGGTTTGGTGTTTAATGGAAAATGAGAGGGATCACAATTATCATTGGGCATTACGACAATTGAAATTATTGTTCCCGAAAAATCAATTACTGAGGGTCATCATAACCGATCAAGATGACACACTAATGAATGTTATATCCGACGTATTTCCGAATGCACAAAATTTCCTTTGTACATATCATATAGGTCAAAATGTGATAAAATATTGTCATGATTTGTTTGAACCCTCTAAGGAGGATATTAAGAAGAGAATGGTTGCTCAACTAGAGGAAGATGTTCGCAAGAAGAAACTATCACCCGAAGAAGAAGAAGATGAAAGAGGAAAGATTAAAGAGCGAGTGGACAAAGAACACGATGAAAATCATAAAAAAGTGGTTGGAATTTCTAAAGGATTGGTAGAAAGTTTATTGGTATATTACCGAGGATATATATGAAAATAGATTGAACATGTTTATTGTCAAATATAACGAAGTGTATCCAAGTGCCGTCTCATATTGTCGGGATAAATTGTTGGATAAGTTTAAGGAAAAATTTGTGCGTGCATGGACAAAACGGTATAGACACTACGAGAATGAAGAAACTAGTATAGCGGAGTCCGCTCATGGGAGATTTAAATATCTCATCCAGTCCGGCCAAGGAAACGTGGTTACGGTCACCGAGGAAATGGAGCAATACTTTAAGGCTGATATCGATATGATCAAGAAGGCTTTTGAGAAAAGCTCAATGGAAAGGATGACATCACATTTTCGATATGGTAATTTGCTCTAAGTAATAGAATTCAACGTCTCGCATTGGGCAATAAAACATATGATTAAAGAAATGAAAAAAAGAGATAAACTACGACAAACCGGGTGATGTGTGTATTTGTCCCGACATGTCTTCGTTGGGGCTTCCTGATAGACGCATTTATGTGTCTAATATATCTCAATTTTATATAGTGTTAGTGCTCGATTTTGTACTTATTTGGTTATTTTATTTATTTGTAGGTGTTTTTGGAAAAATAAGGTTTTGCGGCGAAAATGGCTAAAAATGTGGCATTTGGACCTCCGTAGATAACGTACCAGAAGCGCCCCAGAAGTATGTTGGAGACACCCCGAAAGTACCCCGGAGGAACCCCGAAAAAGTGCGGAAAACATCCCAGAAATATTGCTAAAGGGACACCGGAACTGGATAGGGGGAGGTCATCTTTAAAGTTTCAAAACTGGATTTTGGCGGGAAAAAGGAAGCAGCGTCAACAGTTTTGGATCAAGGATTTGAGCGACCTAGGAGGCGATTCAATGGGAAAATTTGGTACCCACGGACTCTACAAGACATAAGGGACCTGTTAGAAGCGATTAGACCCATCTAATTGGGCTGGATAAGTCAGAAAATCCACACAAAGTCAAGACAGTGCACACGGTCCCTGTTTAGGGTTTTGAATTGGTTTGAAAGATTTGGGAGAGATTCTTTCATGAAATATACTTCAAAACAGTTTAGTCCAAGTCCTAGAAGATATTTGAGTCGAGAGAATAGATAAAAACATCCTGGAACACAACAAGAAAAGGATTATTCTTCAAACAACCCGTAAAGAATAATGGAGATTTCCAAGGGGTTTGATCGAGTTTCAAGGTGATTCAAAGCCTATAAATAGTTGGGTTTAAGTCATAGAAGGGTTAGAAACCCTTGGGAGAGAGTTTAGAGTCGAGGAGAGCCGAGGAGAAGCGATTACAGAGAGTTACAGTGCTGCTGCTGCTGTTCGAGGAGGAAGAAGAAGAGGAAGAACAGACCTGCTAAGGCAGTCGTTCTTCAACAGTCTTAAAACCAGAAACGAGTGTTATAGTTCAACAGCGCTAGATATGTATCGTTTATAAACGGCAGTACTCATCTTTGTAACAGTGACGCTGTAACGTTTATGCAATGTTGCAAACTTCTCTTTATCACCATATTCATCAATAAAAACACCTATTAAGCAATTTTGAGCAAGTTTTTGATATGAGGAGCTAAACCCCTTAGCCAAGGAGACGGAGGAAGCCATTGGTCCTTATTTATGGTATAATTCTAACTTTATTATTTATTTGCAATATTATTATTTGATTATTTGCATGGAATTAAATTTGAAATATTAGTTTTTATTGAATAGTTGTGAATTATTTTGATGAAGCATGTTGGGTTTTAAAAACTTTTGATGTTTTATACTTTGTGATTACAATTATTACTTCAAAAATCTACAAAAGGCATAATATTAGAATCACTCTAAAAGAAAAATTGCATGAATATTAATTATTAGAATTTATCAAATAATTGGTCAATGGTGGAATCCAAGTCTTGGTGTTTTTCCCTAAAGTTTTCAAAAAAAATTTATTTGCCTGTTTAAATTTAAATCTAAAAACTGTTTTCTTCACAAGTCTGAAAAGACCCTGTTTACCACTACAACTACAATCACTATTTGAAATACATCACTTCTGTGTCGTCATATGCTTGTGAAGTATGAAGAAGTTATACATATTGAGGTTATTGATCCGTTTTGGAAGCAACTATCTTTTTTCCCTCCCCCTACGGAAGCTCCCGGACAATCACCATGGGATACAAATGAGGCAAAAGGAATTCTATGGAGCTTACTCACGTGGAAACTCGGCTAGACGACAAGTATTGTTGAGCCAACTAAGGCTAATTACATGCCCATGGATAACACAAAATGAAGAGCCAAGAAAGAGAGATCCGCCCGGTAGACCACAAACTAAAACGACAAGGAGAAAACAAAGGAAAGAATTGAAAGCAATGAGTCAACGCGAATGTGAAGACGAGGCAAGTAAGAAATGAGACCCAACCGGATGTGAGCTTTCAGAAGAAAGGTTCGCGGAAGCGCCGGTTCCATATAAAAGGGGTAGGCCGAGGAAGGAACCGCCATCAAGTCAACAACAAACGGGGAATTCCGTATCCACACCACAAGCCGATGAAGTGTCGGTTCCAAAGAAAAGGGGTAGGCCGAAGAAGTGCCGGTTCCAAAGAAAAAGGGTAGGCCGAAGAAGTTACCGCTATCAAGTGAAGACAAATGACAGATTCCGTATCAACACCATAAGCCGATGAAGTGCCGGTTTCAAAGAAAAGGGGTAGGCCGACGAAGGTACCCGCATCGTTTAAACAAGAACAACAAGTCGAGAAAGCGGATGCCACACCTAGAGTCGATGTAGCGGAGGTTACAAAGAAAAGGGGTAGGGCTAGGAAGGTACCAACAATTATTGAACAAGGTGAGCATTCCAAAGTCACACCCATAGTTGAAGAGGCGGCTTTGCATATCAAAAATGAAAGGCCGAATAAGGAACCTACATCAAGTCAAGTACATCAAGCTGAAAATTCCGAAGTCACGCCAAAGATAAGTGATAGCAAAGATAAGCGACCAATGCCTAGTCATCAACAACAAGATGGTGAAGTAGTCTCTTTTAAAAAATGCAGGGGTAGGCCAAGGAAGCACGGACTCCCAACACATACCGAAGCCATTGGAAGTGTAGAGATTGCAGAGGATGAATTGGATATAATTAAGCTGAAAATTGGTAATATGAAAATGTATAAGTATTCCCTAACAGGTAAGACTTATAGACATTACCATACCAAAATAGAGGGTTATGTAGACCAACTTCCCGAGTTTATTCGCGAGTATATTGTATATACGTATGATGTCAATGGAGATGGAAATTGTGGCTATCATGCCGTGACCGAACAATCAGGAATGTTTGAGACGGCGGTTAGTAAAGGGATGACACCATGCCGATGCGCTACAAAGAGGATGGCCGAACAACTTATGAAAAAGAAGAGGTGTTATAAACAATTGGTAGATGATGACGAAGGGTTTGATAGTTTGCATGTTCGGGTGTTAGGACCAGAGAACGAGATGAAGTTCCTTCCTACTGAATATTGGATGAAAATGTCGGTTTGTGGGCATCTTGTGGCGGATACATTTAACTGTGTTGTTCATTATTTTTCCCCCACCGAATAGACAACTTATACGCCAAAGTGGCAAAATTGCGAAGGATCTCTTAAGAAGAGAAGAGTTGTCTTGGCGTTCGTGAACGAGAATCATTTCATTATTCTGGAGCTCAAGGAAAATTGTCCATTGCCGCCGGTTTGTCCGTTGACTCAAACAAGGATATAGTCCCCAATCACTCGGAGGAATGGATGAAATTGTATGAGGAGAACCACCAATTGTGGGATTCGTTGAAGCTATCAATTAACCCAGAGAAGGGATAAATTCCTATTCACAAATTATAAAGTGAAGAAGAGTAGTTTGGAATGTGTGGTTCACTTCTACGCAACCTTTTGTTTTTTTGGAAGTTTGAATTATAATCATTAAACCATATGCTATGTAAGTGCAGGCATGATTTAATTCAAACTTTACAATGCCAAGAATTGGTCCCGACTTAGAAAGTCTTTTTCCTTTTATGTCGGAAAATCACCATAAGTACACAGAGATATTAGTTTAAGTGTCGGTATTTAAAATAACTTCCTAACAATGCCGGAATTGTAATACCGGCATTATCTAGAAAAGCGTATCTCCATGCCGAAATTCTAAATTCCTTTCGTCTGGAAAGAAATCAGTTTACCGGCATTGTTTCTACATTTTCAACCGTGTCGGTTTTGAAAAAAAAACATAAAAATTGCAATGTTTAACATAGATTAACCAATATAAATGTTCTAATACTATAAAAAAACATTAACAAACATTTTAGATCAGTCGGTCCTTGGCTTCTTGTGAACCCTCTTCTTCGTTTCCTTCCACGAGTCCTTTGCATTTGGATCTTCAATTTTTTCTATCTTTTCCTCGACTGTCTTCATTTCTGCCGGGGTCAGCACCTCTCCTTTCTTGTTCTTGCATTTAAACCAGTTTCTCAATTTTCCTAGCCGCGAACGTTGTTGTCATATTATTCCATTAGTAGGTTAACTTTTATAAGTTTATAGATATACATTCAAATAATAGGAAGTGAACCAGAATTACGTACCACCAACGTGAGGGTCTTTTGAAGTACGGGTACAGTAAGTTTTTCAGGAGTAGTGGAGGGAGGTTCTGCTTGTGGAGGCACTGTTTCGGCGGCCGGGCGTACAATATAAGGATGGGAGTACCTCAAATGACCTCTGAGGAAGCTCGGTTCCGATTCATAACCGTTTTCCGCCAATTCCCAACCAACCATATCCAACACTAGTCGTTGTTCTTCCCTTTCATTCCAATGTACTAGTAGAGGAGTTGGTTTGTAAACTACCAGCGTATACTGTTCATCTGATAGACATTGAAGAAAGTTGTCACGCCCCAAATACTAAACCTGCTTAGCTAATAATAATATAACCTAAACCTGAAGTAATAGAATCTAGATCTTCGAACTTAAGGAACATAATCGCATAAAGTAAAACAAAACTAATTCCCAAACACTCTGATACTTAATAGATGAAAACTCTCAAATGATATGAATATATTAATATGTTGTTTTACAGATAAACAAAGAGTACACACACACACATATATATATATATATATATATATATATATAATATCCATAAATGTTCTTAATCTGCTAAAGTTTCAAATTACGAAACGAATATCTTCATGCGCGCCATCCCTTCTGAAAACTGAAACTGAAGTGGGAACAAGTGAGCACATCATCCCAAATGGGGGCTCATTGGTTATCATTATAACATTCCAGTAATCACTAACATGCATCACAGTTCTACTAAAGAAAAACGATAAATATCTTTCACACATAACATAGAGCAAAAGATTGATTCAATTCATATCCCCATATATTACGTCCATATTGGTAATATCCGTGAAAGATCCACCTGCGGATGGATCTACGAGAGAAGTATTCAACAACCTAAACATATGTTATCCAAACCTCTTCTCACTCAATGGAGGAGAGGATGCTAGGAATAACTCTAGTCTCAAATGATAGCATGAATTCAGGTACCGTAAGATATTATCGTGGAATGCACACACCTCATAAAACCCAATGCCACCATCTAAGTCTAGAATATAATAAGATTTTGATTACTATGATCTGAACCCGCACAACAGGTTCACAAAAGGCCCAATCATTATTCGTTGACTGAAGTCACCGAATAATAACCATATCCAGTCATGCACCTAGAATTTCTTCCTTAGTCAAGTTCATAGTAATCGAGTCATACTACGAAGACTGCACAATCAAGTATAATATGCACATGAGTGACTTCCCTAAATAAAATAATATATATGATAATCAACCAGGGTAAAGTCGGACTACTAGGTAATAATCAACCGGGGTAAAGCCGGACTACTATCTTAAGACAATACAATGTAATAATAATTAACCGCGGTAAAGCCGGACTACTAGGTAATATTCGAACAACGTAGCATTTCCCTACTAAAAATTAGCCAAGAGTTATGGGGAAACACAGACACTCTTCGCAGGGAAACCACCCAACACATATTACACAACATACCCATTGAATTACAAACAATATGCTTACAGAAATTAAAGACTCATCATGCTCGCAGATAAAGTAAATTTACTGATTATAAGAAGGTTACAGAGTTCCCACCTGATTTGATGACAAGCCACTCCTACCTTGAATTCCTCCATCCGACGGTTCATCCTTTGAATCGATCGTTGTTAATATCGACTAAATGTTAATCATACAAGCACTCTAATAATTTAGCCAAAAAGACTCACACAAAGTTCACAACATAGTTTCATACAAGTCTCCAGTTATGGGCTAAGTCGAATAACTAACAGTTCTAGTTTTATTAAAGGTTCTATAACCTGATCTTTTAATGTTTGAGGCATATATTAATACCTACTTATCCAGGTGTACTAAAATCAGTTCAAGAGATCAACTTCCAAGGTACCTATATTACATCCTATAAATCCAAATTCAACAACCAACAGATCATTAGAATTACGAAGTCATCTTCTACAACTTTTGCATACTGAAAAATTTCCAAAACTCACTATAACCTAACTAACATTGCTCCAACTTATTGATGTTCGTGACCGTTACACACAGTTTCAGCTGCGACGGGTGGTTTTATAGCATTGATATCTCACTCTATTCCTAACCAAACTGAACGAACTTTATATGTACACAATCAACACAAGATAAACAACAATTAATATTTATAGATCTATTTATAATTCTCAATATAAGGTACCGAAAGAAGTCTCTACATGTTGGGCAGAGAAACACAAGTTTCACGTGAAATCATGAATTTTCATAATAAAAAGATACTAAAGTAGATTAAATAGGTTACCTTGGTTGTTTAGATTAGTTTCTATTTTCTCCATCATGATCATCATCTTTTCATCATAAACACCATGAACACTTCCTTGTTCCTTTTTTTCTCACTAATTCACTCTCTAAATAAGTGACACCCTTAAACTTATATGTTTAAATTGAAGTCTATGATTTTGTATCTTTACTCCTCTCTCTTGAAAAACCAACATCCTACCATTATCATCTTATTCTTCTTCTCATTTCACTCAAGTTTTCTCTTCCTAGTCCATGTTCTTCTTTCATTCATTTTACTATTTTTCTTTGAAGTAGAACTTACCTCTCTTCTTATCTCCAATAACACCTCCTACTGCCCTTTTCCTCAAACATAGACACCTCCAGCTTATTCACGTGAAGAAGAAGATAACTCTTCTTATTAAATTTACGTTAACTAGCTAATTAGGGTTAATTAACACTTAATTAATCTAATTTAGGTTAGATTAAGTTTTACTATTACCATCCCTCAAAACTTACTAAGGGCAACTCATCAGAGGTCAGGTCAGGTCCGGTCAAGTCAACGGTCGCGGTCAACTAAAGTCAACGGAGACGGTCAACGGTAGTTTGACTGATTTTGATTCCATCTTTTGAGTCTCTTATCTTCTTCGTCCGGAGTCCGATCGACACGGTCTAATAGTCCATTTCGCATAACTTTTCGAGATCTATCCAATGGTACTAATTGTTTGTCCAAATTATTATTTTATTAATTGTTGTTAAATTTATTGTTCATATTTATTTAATTACGTCATTGTCGGCTAAATCGTCGCTTGACATGTCTAATAACGTTGACGAGGTTGAGAACCCTTACAAAAGTCATGAGAGAATTTGGCATCAGATTTACCCGTAAGTTTTTTCTATTTGTACCCAAGTTGGCGCATCACACGGCGAAATGCTACACTGTCATGCCTTGGAAAGTTAACTCCTCTTTCGTTCTTATATGGGTCAAACACTACATCTTCGACAGCGATAGAGTCCAAAGCCTCTCTCATGGCGAGTAACTGAGTTCTGTTATTGGGCTTCGTTTTATTGTCGAAAAAGTATTTCTTAGTCACATGATGCTATGGTTCCAAACCATACGTTGACGACTCCAAATATTTGTACTCCTTGAACAATGTTGGGAAGTGTTCATAGGCCCACACATACGCCAATGAAAGATCATTCCAATGAAATGTATAAGAAAAGAACTAATTGGAAAAAAAAATAACTAGTTCACATAACCTTTAATACAGTGAAATTCCCATTAAATTGACAGGTTGTCGCCTTAGAAGATCTACGCATCTCTGCCAATAAATGTGCCAAGAAAGCAGTGCCCCATGAATACTCATGAACCTCCTCCAAGGGATCAGTATTGTAAGTGGTTCATATGCACCCTGTTACCATTAGAGTCAAGGAATATTGTGATGCCCAAGAGGAACAACAGATAAGCAGCGATAGTTGATAAACACATTTTTGTGTCTAAATTGTACTCAATGTCTCTATTATTAGTGCTCGATTTTTGTACTAATTTTGATGGTTTGTGTGTTTGTAGGTGTTTTTGGAGAAATACACTTGTGTGGAAAAAGTTGCTCAAAAAGTGCTATTTGGACTCCCGGAGAAAAGTACTAAAGGCACCCTCAATTTGGATAAGGGGCACCTCAGTTGGGCACATGCTATTCGCACCCCAGTTTGGTTAGGGGGACACCATCTTCAACATTTCAAAAATTCGTTTTGGCGGGAAAATTTTATTCTCAACTGTGTAACTTTCGATCGATTCTTGAAGGAGTTATGGATAGACTAAAAGGCTGAAACTTAATGGGTAGACGTGATATGTCATAACAAAGCTGGTATGGGTGTTTGTTTCGATCAAATTTGGCTGAAAAATCCGTGAGAAGAAAACAGGGCAGCACATACATCAAATTTGTTCTTTTTACGTTTCTTTGGGTGTGTCTTTGTATTACAGGATTGAAGTTGGATACTAAAGACTTGGAATCAAAGCTTAAAGCTAAAAGAGAAGGAAAAAGACAAAAAAA
>NW_020626596.1:49027-77462 GCF_003573695.1 Papaver somniferum | reverse complement strand
AGAGCAAAAGAAAAAATGAAAAAAAAAAAAGAGAATTTTTTATTTTTTTAGAGACCTTCCATTTTTTGTAATTATTATTATTATTATTTATTTATTTTTATTTTTTTTATTTCTTTTCTTTTGCACTTTATTTGTACTTTGGACTTGGACATTTTTTTTAAACCCTAAGGAAGGGTACATTAAATATAAAACTGTTTGCAGGGAAGGACGACGATTACAATATCGTCTCGTCCCCTTGGGTTCGCACATGACATAGGAGTCATGGCCCGAGTCGACTTCAGCGGTTCTTCGCCCGTCTGGTACGGGAGGTAAGCTTTCGGAACACCCGCGAATCCCCTGTCAACGGGTTTATTGTATGCCTTAAGGTGAATATATGGTGAGGATTTGAATACGGATTTTTTAATTTCCTAGTAAAGGGCCAGGCCTGGCCAAATTAAGATAAGGACTCGTATTTCATCACCATTTCCTTCTTTCCCGCCTTAGGAAAACGAAACCAAACGCGAACCTAAGCTTAAAATTTTGACTAGAACGAGACCTATAGGGTAACGAGCTTAATAGGAAAGTCGTTCGAAAAATATTGGTTACTCTTTTGAGCATACTTTGAAGTTCACGATGGTTTCTGCGAGTTGAATGCGTGACTGCGCCGCCTTATAATACCGGTGAGACCTTGGGTATCAAAGCTCCTCGCAGCTTCCCTCGTCTCAATTCAACTTACTTAAACTCGGATTGATTCCAGAGAGGTTTGCTCAGATTGTAACGAATTCCTTTTCGAAAGATTAGAAGCTGGTCTAGAAACAATCTAAGTGGAGCCATCATGCTTTTTGTTTGCTAGAAATCTTTAGGTTTGTTTTGGTGGAGTCATCCTGCTATGTGTTTGCTTAGAACCCCCCTTCCTTTAGGATTTTTGTTTTTTTTTTTCTAGTGTATGCCCGAAAGGGCTTGGAAAAGAAATACTTTTGGCCGTTTGATTAGTGACGAGCCTAGAAGTTCTTCTTGTGAAAGCGGGGAGCTCGAAGACTCTTCTTTTGAGAGACCTGTTTTTGGAAACTTTAGTTTTGAGATTCTGTCTCTTCGTGAGGAAAGTACCCCTAGTACTTCGGTTGTGCCAGTGATGGAAACTTTGAAAGATTACATGTTCCCTACTAGGTCTACCCGAGCCTCTTGCATTAAATTGCCAGCCACTATGGCTAATTTCGAGATAAAACCTAGTATTCTTCAGATGATCCCTATATTCTTAGGGACTTTGAGGAAATTTGTGGGAAAATTAGAATAAAAGACCTTACTGATGAAGTCTTGAAACTTAAGATGTTTCCCTTTTTCTTGAGAGATAAAGCCAAGACCTGGCTGAATAACCTACCATCCGAATCCATTGAAACATGGCAAGAACTTGTTGCTGCTTTCTATATGAAATTCTACCCTAAGCATAAAACTGCAGTTGTTAGGCAGAAAATTAGTTCCAGTATGAAACAAGAGGGAGAGTGTCTTTATAGGTTTTTAGAGAGATTCAATGATCTCTTATCCCAGTGCCCTCACCATGGATTTGATAAGATGAAACTAGTAGAAATTGTTTATGATGGTTTAGACTATTCGACCAAAACCATGGTCGAATCTATGTGCGCTGGTGAGTTCACTAGTAAAAATGTCGATGATGCTTTTACCTTCTGAGGAGTTATTGCTGAAAAATCCCAACAGTGGGAGTCTTGTGTTGAACCCACTAAAAGACTCTTGGTCAATAGAAGTAGCACCAATATGGTAGATACAAGACGGGTCAGATGCTAAATTTGCTGCTTTATCTAGAAGGTTAGAAGCTTTGGAATTGAATCAGCCTAAACATAGGCCTCTTGTTGAAACTGATGATATGATTAGAGCCTCTCAAGTCTCTAGTTGTGGATTAGAACCCAATAGCTCGTTTTGGGATGGTCAGGTTAGTTAAGAACAAGCCCATGCTGTCTATAATAATGCTAGGTTTGAGAACCATCAGAAGTTTGACCCATACTCAGAGAACTACAACCCTGGTTGGAGAAACCATCCTAATTTTTCTTGGACTAAGGGCCAAAATCAAGGTCAACCTAGTAATTCTCAGCCTCCCCAGGTTTTGGTTATAGTAAAAATTCTTCGGGTCAAGCCCAGTTCCAAAATCCTTCTGAGAATAGAATGACTAGCTTAGAGGAATCTCTTGCTATACTAAAAAAGAGCCAGGATACGCTATCACGGAGCCAGGAAATGTTAGTAAAGAGCCAGGGTAATTTTCAAGAAGAAACCAAGCAGAATTTTAAGAATAATTCCCAGTCTCTTGCTAAATTAGAACTTAAAGTCGGCCAAATAGCTAAGTTTCTCACTGAGAGAGAAGATGGAAGGTTCCCTAGTCATACTGATCTAATCCCAAAGGAGAGAAATCGTACAATCATGTGAATTCTATTACAACCCTTAGGAGTGGAAAAAAGTTGATAATAAGGTTGTCATGCCTGATAGTGAACATGCTGTAGTTCACCCTTCTGAGACCGAAAATGAGGAGACTGATAGAGTCTCCAAAGAGACCAATGAGGG
Organism: Papaver somniferum; assembly: GCF_003573695.1. Lineage (NCBI taxonomy): Eukaryota > Viridiplantae > Streptophyta > Magnoliopsida > Ranunculales > Papaveraceae > Papaver > Papaver somniferum. Next base: position 74,915 of record NW_020626596.1, on the reverse strand, counting down.
TCCTGCTCCCGACTTTGTTCCCAGAGCCCCATTCCCACAGTTTTTAGCCCCAACAAAGAAGGAGTCGACTTTCAACGAGATAATGGAAACATTAAGCAGGTGAACATTAACATTCCATTGTTAGAAGCAATTAGGCAGATGCCTTCTTATGCCAAGTTCCTTAAAGATCTTTATAAACGAAAGCGTAAGCTAAATGTCCAAAAGAAATCCTTTTTAGCTGGCCAAGTAAGTTCCATTCTTCTGAATCAAACAGCTCCTAAGTATAAGGACCCTAGATGCCCCACCATATCTTGTGTGATTGGTAATCACATGGTCGATAAAGCTTTACTTGACTTAGGAGCTAGTGTTAACTTACTCCCGTATCATGTATACACCCAGCTAGGTCTTGGTAAGTTGAACCCGACTAAAATGACACTACAATTAGCTGATAGGTCTGTCAAAGTTCCTCATGGTGTCATAGAGGATGTTCTGATTGAGGTTGATAAATTTATTCATCCAGTGGATTTCGTTGTTCTAGACACCAGCCTATTCAGGACTCAAGTGCTCAAATCCCAGTGATTTTAGGTCGCCCATTTTTAGCCACAGCTAACGCTGTCATCAACTGTAGGACTAGGCTTATGAACATATCCTTTGGTAATATGACCACTGAACTAAATGTCTTTAATGTTACTAGACAACCTTCTGAGAACGATGATTTCGAAGAAGTGAATATGATTAGCATTTCAGTTCAGGATAATTGGCTTGACACTTTACTGGCAGATTCTCTAGATGATTTTGAGGAAACCATTCTCTTAGATCAGATGTGTGATCAATATTTAGAGACCCCTTTTTCGGATGAATCTATTTTTCGAGACACACATAAGAAGTTCAATTACCCGCCGCAGATAAACCCAGTTATATTGACAGAAACCTTAGATGAGGACGTGCTCCTTCTTTTCATTTTTCTGAACCAGTGCAGTTGTCTCATACTGGTGTCAGCTCTATTTGGTCTTATGGACCCACAATTGTTTCGAATATTGATATATGACTTTGGAAGGTGACAATCCTTTTTGAGGTATTTGATGTCTAACTAAAGACTTTAAATTTAGCATTTCCTGGGAGGCACCCACGCTCATGCTTACGGTAATATCCTTCCTTATTTCTTTTTCCATCCATCAAGTGGTAACAGTTTCTTCTTGTTCATGCTTTTAATTTCATCTTTAGAACATTGAGGACAATGTTAGATTTAAGTTTGGGGGCGGGGAAGAAACTTTTTGGTTAGCTTTTTGCAATAAATAAACTCCAAAGCCTAGAAATTTATTCTTATTAAGGTTGGCACTAACAAATCTAAGTGGATGGGAACATCTTGGTTGTAGGAGTTGAGGAACCAATCTGATTAGATGGAAACATCCAAAGAGTCTATTCATAAAAGCACAGAGCTCAGGTGTTAGAATTAAAAAAAAAAAACATGGTAGTTTCGCCATATCTCGTTGAATCCTAATCTTCTGTTTTTTATTTTTTTAAGTGATTTGGTGGGGCACACGATTCAAGTTGTTACCATTTCTAGGGTGAAATAGAGTGATTGAGATACCAAAAAAAAAAATTGAAAATTGAGACCAGACCATCAGACTAACCGGAATAAATTCAATAAAGTCGATCACTGTTGCCCTTGTATATGCCAGTTGTGTTGACCTAGAGTTAGGTTTATCGACCACTGGTCCCCTTGTATATGCCAGTTGTATTGATATTAGTCAGACTGGTATCTCAGTCCATTAAGATAGGTTCATCTTGGTAGAGGCCTTCAGACAGATATGGGAAACACCGTTCACTTTAAACCATCTATTTTTCTCTTTATCCATCTTCTTAATCTTTTCATATGATTGGTTGACTCCGGTTATGATGTACATAAACTTTCTGAGTAGAGCTCTATGAATTATATATGAATTTTAGTATGCTTGAGTGCAAACTCGTGTACAAAAATTGGAATTTCGCATCAGGGTACTTCCTCCTATAGTCAATGATTGTATGCCAACCAAGGAGATTCTTTAGTGCCTTCCAAGGTTCTGCGTAGATAGCTAGAGTTTGGAGTATTGGTTTTGTGGGTACACCTCTGGTAAACCCTCCCGAGATTAACTCGGTTATTTTCTAGATTAATTTTTCTCGAGGACTAGCAAATAATAAGTTTGGGGGTATTTGATAGAAACATTTTTGTGTCTAAATTGTACTCAATGTCTCTATTATTAGTGCTCGATTTTTGTACTAATTTTGATGGTTTGTGTGTTTGTAGGTGTTTTTGGAGAAATACACTTGTGTGGAAAAAGTTGCTCAAAAAGTGCTATTTGGACTCCCGGAGAAAAGTACTAAAGGCACCCTCAATTTGGATAAGGGGCACCTCAGTTGGGCACCTTCTATTCGCACCCCCAGTTTGGTTAGGGGGACACCGTCTTCAACATTTCAAAAATTCATTTTGGCGGGAAAATTTTATTCTCAACTGTGTAACTTTCGATCGATTCTTGAAGGAGTTCTGGATAGACTAAAGGGCTGAAACTTAATGGGTAGACGTGATATGTCATAACAAAGCTGGTATGGGTGTTTGTTTCGATCAAATTTGGCTGAAAAATCCGTGAGAAGAAAATAGGTCAGCATGTACACGATATTCACGGGATTACAGCGAGTTAGACGTGTGATGCTCGTGTTTGGAAGAACCTAACCACTATTTGGAGTGTGAAGAAGTTAAATATGGCAATATGGAAGCTTCAGAACGCGTGAAAATCAATATCAGTGATAAAAATGAAAAGAAAATAACCCGAGTAAATGAAGATTATTTGGAGTTAATGGAGGAGATTAAATGTCTCAATCATGTATAAATATGTTCACAAGGTATCATGGAAGGGTGTTGAGTGATTGGGGAGGCTACAGAGTCGAGAGAATTGCTGTAGAGAAATATGCAGCAGCAGCAGAAAAACAGTGAAGAACGAAGAACAGACTTGCAAAGACAGTTGTTTTCCAACAGTGACAACGACACTCAGTTGTGGGTCGTATATCTACAGCGGTTGCAACACATAGTGACAGTCGTAGAAGCTACAACGTCAGTAACAGTTTATTGTTGTATCTGTAACAATTATAACTGTTACAAAAGCCCTGTTTTATACCTTTTCTCCTTGTAAACACCTTTTTGAGCAATGAAATATTATTTTGAGAGTGTTTTCACCATGTGGAGCTAAACCCCAACACTGGGTCGACGGAGGAAGCCGGACTTCATATTTGGGTGAATTTGTTTTATTTTCTATTTGACTTTTGCACTTAATTAAAATAGAATTATGATTTGAAAAAATTAGTTATTATTTTATTAGATGGGTCATGCTTGCTTAGATGTTTGATGTACCATGCTTACGATTTATAATTAATGTTTGGAGAATGTACCTTGGCAAGAATAAGTGTAGGATCAGAATCTCGTAATGATAATATTTCAGCGAAATTTTCAATGACACAGCATAACAGCGTCGCAGAACAGTTTCAGAAATGATAGAATAAATGACGTCATCTAAGATCACGAGAAAGATGTGATAGTCCTGCGAAGATTAGAGAGTTTGCGAAATTTACAATTGTAAGGTTGTGAGAATATCGGAAATCATATCCGAAAATAAAGGACAAATTAGCTGTCATCCACTATGTATTTTCTTATAAATAGTCGTTCGAGTTGTAAAGAAGAGGGAGATCTTTTTTGAGTAAGAAACAAGTAAATAGGAGAGAGAAAGTTTATAACAGAGATCATTCTTGACTTCTTTATCTATCTTATAAGAACATTCAAAGATTTATCAATAAAATTAAGAGTGTAAACCTAAAAATGAGTTGATCAACAATGAAATCATATGAGGGGAGTAGTGTAGGATTTCCTGCAACTACATAATGGCGCTAGAAACAGGAAGGAGTTGAAGATTATTCTAGAAAAAGCTAAAGATTGATATTGAGATTTGTGAAAATTTAAAGTGATTGATTAAGAATTTTTCATAATTTCTTGCAATACTGTTAACATTGAAGAAATGGCTAGAAGAAGAAATACATCCGAACAACCGACTACTATTAGAAGAAGTAAAAGAATTGCTGGAAGAGAAAAAAGTGAAATGGGAGAATCTACTAGAATGAGAAATAATAGAGAAAATCAAATTCAACCGCCAATTCAACAAACACTAGTTCAAGAGAGGAATACAGATTATGACAGGGTGAGCGTACACACTTGGCGATCAAATTCAGCAGAAGAAATAGAAGAAGAGCAACAAAATAGAAATTATAGACAGGAAGAGAGAAATCAAGAAGCAGATGAAAGAATAATTCATGGAGGTGAGGAAATTGGAGCGTTAAAAACATTGAGACGAAGAATACATGAAGAAAGAAGAGTTGAGGCAGAAGAACGTGCGAATTTAACAAGGCAAAATCACGAACTAAGGATGGAGAATATAAGACTACAGAATAGAAGATCGAGAAGTATTACAAAATCATATTCAAGATCGATTAGAAGAGAAATGAGGCGAAATTCACCCACAATCAATGCTGGAAACAATATTCAAGAAGAAATATCAAATCCTAATTAAGAATATCGCGAAAATAGAGAAAGAACTGATGATCGTTACATTCCACAAAATGGAACTTTTGATGATGGGAAAATTGGAGGAAATCAAGAGAACGGACAAAATTAGGGACAAAATAACCAAGATGGCGAAGGAAATCAAGAGGAAGGAAGAAGAATTTTACATGTGAGAGAAACCCAAAGAAATCAACAGACTATTGAAGAAGAAATTTAAAGACAATATGCTGAACAAGCACGTTTAATCTGCGAACGTGAAAGATTGAGAGCGGAAATGGAAGGACAAGAGCTTCAGGAGACAATTCGCCAGAACAATCATGACAATAGAGAAAGAAGGCGTACACAAAACCGGAATAACGACAATCTCAATGAGGAGTATGATAGAGTAAATAGGATGGCTGAAAGACAACGAATTGAATTGATAAGAAATGAACAAAATTATGGAGGGGAAAATGAAAGACATCATCATTTGCGAATTCAAGATAGAGATGAGGAAGAGAATCGCAGAAGAAGACGAGATGAGGATAATGAAGAAGAGATGCAAAATTTCGCGAGAGAAGATAGACGAGAACGCAGAAGAAGAGAAGCAAAATTAAAGAGACCAATGGATCAAGATTTAGGTGTAAATAAACAAATCTTGAAAGAATTATAAGAAATGAGAGGAATGCTAAATAACAGAGGAGAAGTAGGTAGAAGACAATTGGATGAAGCAATATAAGAAGCTGCGAAAACTCCATTTACAAGGGAAGTACAATTAGGAGGAATACCACCGAAATGCAATTTTCCCGCATTAACCAGCATTTTTGATGGAACAACTTGTGCAATTCAGCACATTAAAGCCTATGTGAGGTGCATGTTACAACGGGAAAATCATGATGCGGTATTGTGCAAATATTTCGCATCCAGCTTAACAGGAGAAGCGTTTAAATGGTTTGAAGTTTTACCAAAGAATACAATAACCTCCTTCAATCATTTGAAGACTACATTCTTGGGGGCATATATAAGTAACAATTCCTCACGACCTGGTATGGAAGATGTGTTTGGATTAAAACAAAGGATTGGCGAAAATTTGAAACACTTGACTAAAAGATGGAGAACTATGTGTAGAGAAATGGCTGGCCGTTTAGATGAGAGATATCTTATATTATAATTTATCAATGCTATGTTTGCAACAAACCTATTGTATGTCAAAATTTTCAGAGTCAAGAATACGATTACAATGACTGAATTGCGAGCACTTAAAGAAGAATACATTGCTCTAGAGGAAAGGCAAAATGAAATGGAATCATATCCAGTTGCGAACACCAGCTCACAAAAAAAGAATGCAAGCTTATTACCCAAGATAATAAACACAGTGGAGAATACTTCGCAAGTACAACAAGAGAAGGTGATAAATAACAATCAGCAGAAATTGGTAGCTATGGGGAGCCGAGATCAAGAAGAGATGAAATAGAATGAAATTTCTACAATCGTGGAGGAAATAACAAGATTCAAAGGCTCGATCAACCGCAAGAAACTTATGGAGGTCAAAGGCAAAACTATAATAAAGGACAAGGAAGTCACGAGGTAATATGGGAAGAAATCAAGATGCCACCTCTAAATGCAAGTGTGGAGAAGATATGGGAAGCTATAATCTTGATGGAAAATATACCAACATCGTGGGACATGGGAACGGAACCACCTCCAACCACAGAAGTCATGAATTTTGTTCTTATCATCATTTTCATGGACATACCACAAACGATTGCAGAAATGTAAAAAGAATTATTTTGAGAATGATAAATCAAGGAAAATTAAATGACTTTCTGGTAGGGAATCCGCAATTTCAACCATTACCACCACCACCAGAACATCATAAAGTGAATACGATGAAAAAGAAAGTAACATTCCTCATAGAAGTTGGTGCAAAAGAAAAAAATCTATTATGTCACTCTATCGTACATTAATATAAGACAATTGAAGATTTTCATGATAATTTTTTGAGTAGAGTGTTCGCAAGAGATAATGATGGAAGAGAAATTATGAATATTACGAAAATCTCGCCACTAGAAGAATCACAGAAACAGATCATTTCTTTTACTGCAGAAGAAATTCCCGAAGGAGAAGAGGTGCATGACAATCCATTGGTAATAAAATTAGAAATTAATCCAAAACGGAAAGAAGATGAGGATGATGAAGCTGAAGATTCATGGGCAATCAATAGAATTCTAGTCTATACTGGAAGCTCTGTGAACATCTTATTTTATCATACTTATAAAACCATGGGTGGAAGAGATAATGATCTTATACCATCAACATATAAGATATATGGTTTTAATGGTACTGCTAACAAGCCTAAAGGGGAGGTTACTATGCGAATTCCATTGAAGGGAATATCTTCTGAAATCTCATTCTGTGTCGTTGATGTAGAAACACCCTACAATGCGTTAATTGGTCGACCTTGGCTACATGGGATTCTAGGTGTAGCTTCAACTTTCCACCAATGCATCAAATTCCCTTACCCCAATGGTGTAGGAATCATAAAGGGAGATTGGATCGAAGGAAAGAGATGTTACGAAACTGAGATAGAATCTTGCGAAGGAAGAGCAAACAAGAAGGAAAACTGGAGATACAAAATCAAAGATGTACAAAGAAGTGAGAGGTCGGTGGTGGATACAATCGAAAGGAAAGGAGAATAGATGTTGCGAAATTAATGCTAGCTCAGAATAAAAATGATGAATATACCACTACCAACGAAGCAGTAGCAGAAAATAGTAAAGAAGGAGAGGATGGCAAAGGTAATAAAAACAAGAAATGTATGAATGATTTAGTTGTTGCGATAATCTCGCAATAAGTAAAATTCTCAAAAGTACATTTGATTGAACAACAAAATTGAGATTGCGAAATTCAGATACAATATAATGATTTGCGAGACTCTCGCAAAGATAATGAATTTTACAGAAAATAATCAGAAAAGAATGACAAAAGAGAAAGAGGCGAACCTTTATGGCGTACACCCTAGTTCGCGACTACAATTTCGCAAGAGGCAAATGTAAAAGCCTAAAGTACTTCATATAACGGGGTACCTATTGCATGACTCAGGGAAAGGCTACACCGCCACCGGAACCTGGGTCATGGAGATTTGGGGTCAATGAAGCCCATCCGGGAGAGGCACCTTGGATTCTCAACTTAAGCATATGACTTGGGTTGGGCGATTAAGGTAATAAGGACTCTCTCAAGGAGTGCAGATCTGATCAAGGCGCCGAGGTACACGGTTGAGTCAAGAGTGCCAGAGACGCTTGAAGCGTACTTTTCCATTATTGACAAGTCTTTGTTTATACTGCACTCGGCCTGAAGAAAACCCCACTTAGGGTGCAGTCTCATAACCATAAATCCTATAGGTAAAAGGGATAAGAGGCTTCGAAAACAACTGGTTTTTGTTAAGACTGGATGGGAGGAGCTAACCTTGTATGGTAGAAGTACGCCTCCTTGAAGGGGCAACCAGGGGGAAGATGAGGGCGACACCCTCCATTAGGGAGCCGATAAGTGTCTTAAGACGCAAATGTCATGAGGCTTCTTATTTGCAAGGATACTAAGGCTTGTCATATTTGTGCAACAATCCTGAAGAGGCAATAATACAAAATAAAAGGATAAGACGAGATCAATGGGTTTTCGCATGAAAGTGCGAAGACGTCCTGCGATTTCCTCGCAAGACGGCAATATCATGGGGCTTCATTTTCGCAAAAATATTTAGGCCTGTCATATTGTCGCAACATTCCTGAAGAGGCCATAATACAAAAGAAAAAGTTAAGGCAAGATCAATGGGTTTTTGCATGAAAGTGCAAGGACGTCGTGCGATTTTGTCGCAATGACAAGAGGTGGCATAATAAGACCTTTAATTAGGAAGGCAAGATAAGACCACACAGGAATGAGATTTTGAAAAGAAACAAAATTCACTTCGCAAAAGGTAGCGAAGTTATACAATAAGAATTTTTTTTATGAAATCTCTCATTTGGATTCAAATAACAGAGGCAAGTATGGGAATATATGAAATTAGAAAATATTATTTGTCTCCATATGAGAGACTTACTCAAAAATTCAAGAATTAATGATTATATTGATTAATTGTATTGCAAAGAAGAATTGTTTTAATTTATGCAGGTCAAAATGAAAGAAACACAAATATACAAAAAGAATCAAAGAAAAGAGTAAAGACTATTTCTTGGTTAATCCTTCATTATCTTCATCAGACTTGTTTCCTTTTTCATCTGCGTCAGAATCTTCATCACCATCAGAACTTTCATCACTATCAGATTCTTCATCATCAGCTTCGCTATCAGAGATAATCAAACTGGGAGTATTCTGTACGATTTCTTCTAAAAGACAAGGATCATCAAAATGTGGGATATTATGATCATCACATACCATTTGGATGGTTTGATTGCGAAAATGCATAGCGTCATTCTTAAAATTCGCAACTGTGATCTTGATTTGATTCTTTAATCTAGAATACTTGTCATTGCGAGAAGAAAGATTCTTTGTGAGTTCCTCCTTTTCAGCTTCAAGTTCTTCAATCTTTTCACGATATTTACTTTCAGAATTAAAAGACAATCAATTATTAACTTGATGAGAATTCATAAGAAGCAAAATATTAGTAAAGAAGAGAAATTAGCAACCTTCTCTGTCAGAAATCATATCTCTAATCAAGGCTGTATGTTCATCTTGGAGACTAACATTTACGCCTTAATCTTTTCTAGCATCATCTAAAATTTTCGCAGCCTAAACAAATTCATCCTCACTACTTATGAGAAGGCGAGAACGAATTTGATTTTCCCTTTCGCAGAGTTCAATATTATTGCGGTTAGCTTCATCTCGCTCAAGTTGAACTTCAAGGAGAGCCTCTTGGAATTTCGCCAAAGCCTTGGCACCTTGATCAGAGATACGATCCTTATCATCTATGAGACCGCTAATTTTGGTTCTTAACTCATTGGTTTTCTCTTTGGAATCAATAAGGAGACGCTTAAATCTGTTGGCTAAGCCTAAACTAGATCTATGATCAATTTCTAAAAGGAGAAATTTAGATCTAAGTTCATTTAGAGAAAGAGATGAAACTCTATCATTTGAGAAGCTATTTAAGGAATTGTTAAGACGTTCAAGAAGGGTATCATTGTCCAAGGCATTAGAAAATGAGCGAAGAAGGGTAGCTTCATCAGAAAGACCATAAATGTCTGCAAAAAGGATCATTTAAATAAGATAAAACAACAGTATGAATGAATAAAGAGAAAAGAGAAAAGTAACATACCGTAAAGCTGATTATTAGCTTGCTGAAGACTAGAAATTTTGTTCTTATACGAGGAAGAATCAATTTCCAATTGTCTATTCTTCTTGCGAAGAACTTTAACTTCAGCTTCCAATTCTTCATTCTTTTTGCGAAATTGAAGATTCTTCTTTTCAAGATTTTCACGTCTTCTCTCTAGATCTGAGGCAACAGCAAAAGAAGCTTTTCCATCCTGCGAAAAAATATAAAAAATATTAATATAGAAAGAAATTTTGAATTATAACAATGAAGAAGTAAAAGGATAAAATATACCAGACTATTGAGAAAATGCAAAAAATAGGGAGTCATTGATCTGGAAACTCCACGAAGAGAGCTATCACCATCCAGGAAAGGAACATCGCAAAGAGTAGCGAGAGCTTTGCAGGTATGTGCGAATTGGATATCTCCCATTCCGTGTAGAGAATCAGAAAATAGGCTAGATAACTTAGCCATAGAAGATTCAGGTGGAGAATCTTCACTAGCAGCAATATCATCATTGTCCTCATCACCCTTATCACTTTCAGAATTTTCGTGAGGAGGAATATTTGAAGGGGAAGAAGAAAGAACTTTTCTTTTCTTTGTAGGAGGACCAGTTGATTTTTCTCTGCGAAGAGCACCTTTACCTTTATCACCAATCATCGCAACATCAGCAGATTCTTCTTCTTCAGCAATAATCTTCACGCACAGATAAGAATAAGAAATAGAAGCATGGAAGTAACAGTACTATTTAAAATCATAAGAGAAAATTTCTTACCTCATCTGTGTATGAGCGAAGAGCTAACAGAGTACTAGATTTCCCAGTCCTGTTATAACTATCTTTTAGTTTTTGGATCTGCGAAATGTCGCAAGAGTTAGCGAACAGAATAGAAAAAAATCAATAAAGAAATATAAAATGAGTTAAAGGGGAAAAACATACCTCTTTCTCCTTTTCGGGCCAAGAGAAAACCCAAGGTTGATAAGAAGCGAGATTCGCAGGAAGAATATTTGACCCAGCAATGTAGGGTCCCTTTAGCATTAGAGGAAAAAAACACCATTTATCATCTTTAGATTGGAGAGGAGTTGTGTTTTTACCAGAATGCCAGTCAATATCTTGCATGAGAACTTTTGATTCATCAATATTATCTTTCCTTTTTAAACGAATACCCCAGCGAGTATTCTCTTTCTTCATGGAGATAAGTTCATAGTTCTCAAAGAAATTCGCCATTGTATACTTCTCAGCAACTATCTCTAGGTTTGCGAACTTAGGATCCTTAAGTTCTTTGGAGTACAGAGATCCTCTACCAGCACCACGATTAGCAAACTCTAGCATCAGACGGATGCAGTCCCCACTCAGTTGGAAGATGGCTCGCGAAAATCCCGAATGAGCGAGAATTTCATAAAATAAAGGAAGATCTAGGTTATAAAGAGGAATGGGGAGACCTATGAGAATTTGACCTAGCAAAATTATGATTGATTGATCATCACAATATTGATCAGAGAAAAGCTTGACAGAAAGAATTGATTTGGCATTCTCACCAGGAATGATGGAGAGTGTGAAACCTTTCTCAGCAAGATCTTTTTGGACATCTTGTTAATTCTTCTCATATCTATGACCACTTGGAGCAATGTTTTATTATAGAGTATGGGAATGTATGGAAAGCAAAAGGATTGAAGGAAGAAGAAGTTACAGCAGCAGAACTTGCAGAAGAATAACAAAATTGCAGAGACAAGAGAATAAAAATAGAAGAGAAAGTAGAAATAAAAATAAAAAGAAGAGTAAGATGAATATATAAACACCATTAAGACGAAGAGACGTGGGCGGTTGAAAATTTGCGGTTACAAAAGACGTGTCAAGAAACAAATGGACGAAAGAATACGTGTGATAAATGCAGAATATGAAAAGATGAGAAGCTGCGACATTTCTCATATCATTCCCTACTTTGCAGAGAAGATATGAGAAGAGGCAAGATGTAGGATCAGAATCTCGCAATGAAAATATTTCAGCAAAATTATCAATGACACGGCATAACAGCGTCGCAGAACAGTTTCAGAAATGATAGAATAAATGACGTCATCTAAGATCACGAGAAAGATGTGATAGTCCTGCGAAGATTAGAGAGTTTGCGAAATTAACAATTGTAAGGTTGTGAGAATATCGCAAATCATATCCGAATATAAAGGACAGATTAGCTGTCATCCACTATGTATTTTCTTATAAATAGTCGTTCGAGTTGTAAAGAAGAGGGAGATCTTTTTTGAGTAAGAAACAAGTAAATAGGAGAGAGAAAGTTTAGAGCAGAGATCATTCTTGACTTCTTTATCTATCTTGTAAGAACATTCAAAGATTTATCAATAAAATTAAGAGTGTAAACCTAAAAATGAGTTGATCAACAATGAAATCATATGAGGGATGTAGTGTAGGATTTCCTGCAACTACAATAAGAGTCGATGTTGTTTTATTTGTCGAGAGATAATTATTTGAGAATGAATAATTGAACCTATTGATATGAGTTTGGCCGAATCCTAGACCCAGTAACTCTCTATTTTATTTCTTTAAAATTAATCTTAACAAGTCTTAGAATTCGAATCTTATTTACTACAACCACAATCAAAAATTTCACATCAATAGTTTGTTGAATTTGTTCGGCATTCAATTCCTTTCCCATCGTATTCCCAAATAACTCTTTGAGCTTGACGACTTTAATAGTTTTTGTCAAGGTATTCTTTGACACGTACATATTTGCTTTAGTTGTTGCCTCTTCCCAACCAAACAACTTCTTAGTCAGCTCATAGATCTTGGACTATTCTAGAGTCTTACCGTGATCTTCTTTCTTAACGGTTTTTCCAAGGACCCCTAGACCTAATATTCTTTGGACATCTTCAGGATAATGGTCATCTCGCCAAAAGGAAAGTGCATGGTATCAGTTGAAGCAAAAAAAATCTCCAAGAAGTAATTCGCCGTCACTTGATCAGTGGACACATAGTTTTCTATCGCGGGATACAACCCAGATGCTCTCACTGTCGTTTGAACAGCCTCACACTCCAATTCAAAGACCATGTATCCATTTGTTGATGGCGGAAAACATGGAAGGCTTTCTTGTGGTCCTATAAAAACACACCAAACAAACTTCAATTCACCTGATTATATATAAACAATATAATAACAAGATGCAAACGTCTTACATAAGTTGAATAGATCCAACGAGCCCAAGAGTCCTTATAGTCAAATAAGAGTTTCGGATCTCTCCGCTGACCCCAGTATTTGCCATCATTGCGTTCTGGAATCATGTAATATGTTTTTGGGAGGTGCTTTGGTGGGTCCTTTTTCTCACCGGCTCCAAATTCAGGTTGTCCTAAGCCATGCAAGGATGAGCCACCTGCTCGGGATGGATCAGGAGGTACAAATTTCTCCCACTCTGCATCATCATCGCTGCTTGTGTCTCCATCCGGGGGAATCTCCCGATTCATGACCTTACCACGTTCCGGATCATCTCGACTATGTCGAGGCCGAGAAGACTTAGGTTTTCCTTCATCAACAGCTTTTCCCTTTCCTTTCTTCGTTTTTGCATCTTTGGACCTACGTACAAAATGAGATTTAACAAAATAAGGAAATCAAAACCGGCATGGCCGGTGAACATAAAGATACCGACGACATAATTTCCGGCATTGTAATTTAAAAGGAGTCTATGCCGGTTTTACGGTAACGCCATTGTATGTAAATAAAATGCTATGTCGGTTTTATGGGAATTGTCAACAAAGATTGAACAAAATAAGGTAATCAAAACCGGCATGGATAGTGAACATTACGATACTGCCGGCAGAGGTGCCGGCGTTGAAATTTATAGGATTTCTATGCCGGTATTCTAATAACTTGCATGCAATAAATGTGGGATACATGACATATAAACCGGCATTGTATTCAAATTTAATTGTACGCCGAAACTAAATTGGAATTTTCAATTCACTAAATTCAATTTCAAATTCACTAAATTGCAAATTCAAATTTCCTTTTACCTAGTACAAACAATAATCATGCAAGTTTCAATTTGTGTTTTTTATATTCTGAAATAAACCCTAAGAATGCTTCAATAAACATAGACATCACTTACCTCATCATCTCTGTTATTTCCTCATCATCTTGTTCAATAGATGTTTCTGATTTCGTTTTACCACCAGGATTAAGTTTTGGTTTTTCAGGAGGTTTGTGAGGACCCATTGTTCTTTGGGTTTGAAGAATTGAATGAATTTGGTTCAGAGGATGAAACCAAATAATGGAGTTTAGTGGTTTTGGAAGTTCTTTTGGAATTGCGAAGTGAAAACAAAGAAATAGAAAGATGGAACTTGAGGAAATCCTTTTCTTTCGTGGGTAGTGGCTGCCGAAGATATTCAATCCGGTAACGGGGGTTCGCAAACAAGAATCTTGGACGGCCATCTTCAGTAGAGAGCGACGCAGCTCGACTTCAAGGATAGGAGCGAAGCCACTCAATTTAATCATAGAGGGGCGTCTGCTCGATCCAGTTAGTTCCATTCTATAACAGTCAATTTTATGTAATAATGGAGTTTGTAACCGTCACATAAATGGAATGAGGGAGTTTGTAACGGTGACAATGTGGGATAATTGGTGCGACAGTTACAATGGAGAAGAATAAGGAGTTAGAATTAGTTGTTATGTTTTTTAAACGTTTTCAATTAATGACAGTTGAAAGGTAACAGACCTTCGTAATTCCGGCGTTGTCGAACTTTCATAATCTATGCCGGTAGTCTAACGAATTTAACTGAATTTACGAATACGGTGTCGGCGTTGATTTGTTATTAACAATTTATGCCGGTAGTGATTCTTGATTCTTTATTAACGCACCACCAAAAGGTTTAAGCAAGCAAACTGACCCAAATTGGCCTTCATATTAATACTAAGGAAATAAACTAAAAAACATTAAACACATAAACAACTTTCCACATAAAATGAAAGGTCTTAAGCTAATTGAAACTAACATTATTTCTTGTAACGAGATTCAACAAACAAAGCGGCTTCGAAATGCTTAAAAGGCTATTTTCTCCACTTGGTATATGTGTCCTGAGCTTTCCACCTATTCCCTCTGTATCTTGCGAAAAACTCGTTGTATTTGCGACATAATTTTATAAGGGAAATTGTCCGACTCGCTACAAACTCATCCCGTAATCCATTTTGCGTTTCTTGCACTTACCGTCCTCAAACCTCGACATATAAGGACCATCCGCAACAAGACCCAAAAAAGGTTTAAAGGGCGGTGATCTTCCGGCAAATCCGATTCTATGAAGAAATTTTTCATCCATTCGGTTTCTTCCTCAACATCCACTTCTATCTTCGCTTGTTTTACACGTTCGATTATCTCTTTAGTTTCTTTGCGATATTTTGCTTCTATTGCTGCCTCTTTTTCTTCTCTTTTCCTTCTAAGTATCTCTTCTTCCATTGCGGCAATTGACCTGGTGGTTTGCTCCTTCCTTCTAAGTTGTTATAGTATAATGGGATTGAGTTGGTGGTGGATGATGATTGATTTCCTATCGGAGTGGATAAATTTTTCTTCTTAAGTTTTTCTTTTTCCATGGAAATGATGAAGTCGGTAGTTGGTGATCGATTTGCCATCAGAGATATGTGTTGGAGCTCACCTTTTTTTTTGAGGTATCAAGTGCAATGGGTGTATCCATTCTTTTAAATAGATGAGGACACAACGGATCTTTTCCACTTTATCATTCCGGCATTATCAGTAACTTAGATCCCACGCCGGAAATGGTCTTCACTGGTTTATGGTTTAAAAAAATAGTCATTATGCATTGAATGTCCCATTCCGGCAGTGAACGGAAGATGTTCGACCATGCTGGTAGTGATTTCCGTCACAGTAATGTATATAATTACAAAGCCGAAACATGGTTTATTGCACACAAAATTTTGACACTAAATTCCGGCATAGGATAATATATAGTATCCATGCCGGAAACCTAACGATATTGAATTATGTTAATAAAGTAAGCCGGAACTATAATTTATTTCAAATGTAATCCTTGTCGCAGGAAGCAAGAATGCACTTAGCACGTGCATCAAGCCTTTAAACCACTTAGTGACCCAAGTGGACGAGTTATAGTCTCGTGAGGGTTTACATAGAGATGTACCCACAAAACCTTACCAAAAACTACCCTAAAAACCTAACCAAATACCGCTAAACCTATCATTCTTCTTAGGAAGAATCCGTCTCCGATTTACCCAGCTGGTGGTACTCCGTGACTTTGCTTACAATGTGGTTCACGTTGGCATCAAACATGAATGCTTCCCCATTTTCCTGTAAGTAACGCGTTTTCACGGCTTCATGCTACAAAAACAACACAAAAACTTAGTAGTTTGTTTCATAAAATTTGAAAAAGAGTGGATTGTGTCGAATTAATCATAAAGATACTTACAAGTTGTTGAGGGAACAATCTATTGCGGGTAGCGTGCTTGATCCAATGTTTCATTTTTAGATACTCAACCACCAAATTTAGGATGATGTCGTGTCGTTGCTCGATTTGTTGAGCAGTTCTTCCTTTCGGGTTACCGTAATCGTGAATAAACTTGTTAAAAATCTTCAACCACATAGAATCCCGCGTGTTGTTATCTATAGTTGAAGGACGAGTTTCGGCGTACCATGCTTGGGTGATTGCTAAATCTTCCTCGGGGTCGAACGATGCCATTTGTTGTATGTGGGATTAGGTACTATACTAAGTTATTTATATATGATTATTCTAAGGTTTAGGGTTTCTAAGTTAAGAGGCTCAAGGATGTATTTAAGAACACACGAGTTTTGGTCTTTTGGGTCCAAGTATTAGCTCTCCTTATATAGAGAAAAACATTAACGACTAGTTTTTTTGAAATCACCCAAATTCCGGCATTGAAGTAAATGTGACATTGGATGCCGACACCCAGTACCGGTATAGTTTACCGTTAGATGTTCATGCCGGTACAAGTGAATTTCTTCACAGAGAAATATGCAACTATTACCGGCATAGTTGAACAACATGGTTCAGCGCCGGTACGTTGTACCAGAGTTGAATATATAATTGCGACTACGCCGGTGTTTGTGAATTTCAAAAAAAAAAACGGCTAGTTTTTTTAAAAATAAGACCGTTGGAGATTCATTTATATATAATACCCCCCATTCCTTTGGAAAAATCTACACAAAGCACCCACCAAATAACAAAAATCCTTCTCTCAAGAAAGAAAGCGCCAAAAAATAGATCAATCAAGCACGGTTAAACTTCACAAGCGATGGGAGATTCATCATCAAGCTCTATTTGCAAAGTAAGTAGATTGAACATTACTAACAATATATGGACAGTTAAAATCTTCACTACTATGACGCATAACTAATATAATCTTCTCTTACAGAATCATCATTGCAGGTGTCAAATTTGCAAGTTACCTTCTCATCTAGCCATGGAATGTCCTTTTATTTATTAAAAGTATAGAAGCTGTGTTGGGACACGCGGGTTTTGGATTGCAAAAAATGATGATGTTGAAAAGGAGGTCATTAACGTAGAAAACATACCTAGAACTGAGCAGAAGGCAAATATATTAGCAAAGGCATTGGCTCGGATCAAGTTTGAAGAGATGAGGAAATTGATTGGAGTACAAGATATGTCACGGGTAAGGTTGAAGCTTAACGGGGAGAATGTTGGTTAAACTTCAACATAGAAGTCACTAACAAGATGGTTAGGATAAGATTAGGAAATTGATGTAATCCTAAGGGAATTAGAAGTCATTTAGTTCAAAGAAAAGAAAAGACATGTAATAAGGTACTAGGACTAGGAAAAGGAATTCATAGTTCTATATATATATGATCACCAAAGTTGTGGTTGATCATATGAGCAAGATTAGAGCTTGTGTTTAGTTTTGAGAGATTTTCTAAACATCAATAAAGAGAGTTGTCTTTATATAAGCTAAGTTTCATCTTGCAGTTTCCATTAATGCGCCCGTTACAAGAAAGTGTCATGAAATGGGATAATTAGTGGTGGTGAAAAGTAACGGTGTAAACAATTCATTTCCTTCATCATGGAAGCGTAATGACTGGCGGTTACACGAATTCACTTCCCTCATCATGGAATCATAACGTCTGACAGTTACACGTTACTCTTTTATTCCACCACTCAATCGTTTCCACTTCCTACGAGACCAGGGTACGTTTCACTATGACTTGTATAAATAGGTCTCACCTATTTCCACCAAACAACAAGTTTTGGTCAGGAGAACAGTACAACATCCAGAAATCATCTGATAGCTTTTTCCTCCATCTAGCCAGTTCAACTTTCTGATACAAGTCACAAAACGCCCACACTTCCATAATCAACTATTCTGGTCTCCACACTTTCTTCGCTTCCCTCCTTAAGACCAACCCTTCTCCTTCTCTTTGTGACCGAAGAAATCCTGGAATGGCCATTTCTTGGTTTAGGCCAGGATTGTACAGATTGATCTCTCGAATCAAAATTACTCCCGTGCAGTACATTTTTTAGGGTTTAGATTCGTTTCCCACCTACACACACCCAAAATTACCAAAATCAGCAGAAACGGTTTTCACCCACAAACAATTGGCGACTACAGTGAGAGATTAATCTCTCGGTTACAACATCAATTTCCAATTTCCAATACCGTTCTTCAACACGATCTCAATATGGTAGAACTTAGGTCCGGATAAGCAACAAACTATGAGAACACTAGTGTTGAAATCCTCCATGGTACTAACGCTCCTTCCAATGGCATTAATACGCCACCCCCATTACTAGCAGCGCGGAAAATGTTCCTTCAGGTATTACACCCCCGATCGCCAGAGCCGCAACCGCCTCTCCCAACGTTTCTACATGTCTGACACCTCCAACCGTCACCAGAGTCGCTGCTACTCCATCACTGGGACGAGAGACTGGAGGAGCCAGGGGAATCCAACCTCCCCTTACCAATGTTGATTTGATGGAAAGACAAAAAATTCTCGTAGGTCTCAGACGGACATGGCTACAACTCATAAGGGCATAACTATTTTTCTCAAGACACTAACGAGCGGCTGCCACAAAAGTAACGTCAATCCCAGATGGAGCTGACAAGGAATACTTTTAACATCTGGCGCAAGCACTTCAGCAGGACGCGCATTTATAGATGAAGAGGCTCGCGTTGCTCCTAAACGCCCAGTAGAAAAAAATCAGCAATTCAATTTCATCACACGCGAAGATCAGGAACGACCTCTCCAAAATCGGGGCAAAGAAAATCAGCAACCCTCCTGAATTCACAGAGACCCTCTTCCCGTCAGGAGCTGTATGATTTCTGGGGACTTCGCCCACAAAATCATGCAGTCTATGATAAAACATTTATTTGAGATTCTGTATTTCTCCAAGGCGCAGCGTAAAGACATATTTGCAACCCTCAACTGCACTGCATCAGGAAAGCAGCTGTTTCCATCCAGGGAAGCCGTTCCCGAACCCCTACCTCTCCTGGAAAGCGCGATTAATAGATGGAACTGGGGACTCCTAACCATTGTTCAGTTGAAGGATGTCGAGTTTGACAGCATGCTGATTGACGCAGCCTCCGACTTCAACATTGTAACCGTAAAAGCTTTGAGAGTTGCAAGGGAAAATAAAACAGAAGAAGCGTATTCTTTCCCATGAGGAGAAAAATGCTACTGGCCGACCAACACTATTTGTGATGTCTTCCCATATACCATATCGTACCAAGTCATTTTTCGAAGTCAAGCGTTAATGGCGCCCTCACTGTAGTTTTCTCCAGGAGTCGCTTCGACGTTTTTCTCCTGGAGCCGCTTCAACGTTCTCTCCAGAAGTTTCTCCTCTTCAACGTTCTCCAGCAGCGGCTCCACTTCAACGTTCTCCAGCAACGATTCCTCTTTAACGTTATCTCCATAAGTCGCTCCGCTTCAACGTCCTCTCCAAGAGCCGAAGCCGCTTCAACGCCACTTATTCCTGCCAAAGATCGTGTCGTATCCGCCACACTCGTTCCTTCCAAGGTTCGTGCCCGTAGACACCACACTCCTCCCTGTCAAGGATCGTGATCACAACCAGCCAAGGATCGCAGTTGTGGCCACTTTTTGATCCGTCTCGCCAAACCTCGTGGTCGTGGACAGTTTACTCGCTTACGCATCCAGCCGATCCCTTTGCTTCCATGGACGCCCATGCTGTTCCAGCCAACCTATTTTGGTTCCCACGCGATGTGGTCTCTTCTGATCACATCTGTTTCCAAGAACTGTTGCTGCTCGTTTTCGATACCAGCCAGAGCTTCACTATGGCAACAACCTCTACAAGGGTAATCCGTACTTCTCCATGTTTTAGTTTCACATAGAAGAAGTAATAGAGTCACCAGTACGGATGCAAGAGGGTTATACCCTTATCATGGTCAACTCACCGACTACACCAGATATAAACATGTAAACCACACTTGGGGACTAAGACCCTTCACTGTCAAAGCTCAGAAGACACGGTCAACCAAATGTCATAGCCACGACAAGGTCATCCACCCTTCAAAGGTGTAGTGTAAGAATATCATCACCTCTCTGTCTAGAAGGCGCCTGCAACACTTTACGAGGACGCGACGGATCCCAAGCCTACTCAGAGAAAACAACTTCAGTAACCAAAGAGAAGTGCAACTGGGGACTGCTCATCACGGTCCATCCCCGACAACAATCAAGCATTCATGAGATAACTCCAGAGACGCGGCCGAAACATTTTTCTTGAAGAGACAGAGGGAGCCACGATTAACGACGTGACTCTCTCACTTCTACTTCTTCGTTATCCAGAATGTTTCGTCCATGTGATATTCCAAGCATCCCAGCATCACATCCAGGAGAGTATGATAAGATTGTATCAAATCCCATAGGCGTGGATTCAAGGCGATGCAATTAACGTAGGCTACACCTGGGGTCTGAAGCCTCATTCATGTTTAAAAGCTTAAACGCAGTCACCACCTTACCAGCGAATGCAGCAGGAGCACTTCCACGAGAAAATAGGCTCAGGATAATGACACATGGGGACCACCAGAATGGGGTGCCTTCACTTCCCTCAACCAGGTTATTCCCGATTTCAAAATCATCCCTGTCTAAGTTTTACGAGCCGCAAGAATTTCTCAACATGAAGACGTACACGCGCATCAAAGACCCCAAAAGTACGCCACAGAGATACATTCACATATATGGCCACGCCATCGGATCTAACATAAGTATAACTGGGGACTGCTCACCATATCCCGTTCCATGCAATAGTCCAAGATTCAGAAGATGGTGCAAAGGATGTCGCTTGGAACAAAATCTTTAAAGACTTGATAGCAGCACATCGGTAACGGAACGCTCTCAGCTCGTCTACTTCACCCAATGGCTCCAGAAGATTTCGACCATGCAAGCATCCACAGCATATCATCATCCCAATCAGAAAGCCCATACACCAAATAACCTAAAATCAAGGATGGACCAACAACGCAACCACAATCTCCAAGATTGGCCCTGACATGATCATTGACGAGCATGTGTTTCATCCATCTATCCCAAGATCGCAATGGAGTTTGGTAAATTTTGAAATCCACTGGAGAGGTTATATACTCATTCTTCTAGAGTCAGAGCCTTATTACACATTCTGGAGAAGATCGACGGTACTGTTGGGTGGATACATGTGAGAGCATCTACCTTGAGTTCTCCTGGCTTGCCTTGTCGTTGATTATAACTATTGTAGATTGCTTTGTTGCCATTAATGCTGTCTCTACCACCGCTGAAAAATGATGAAGAGGAGCCAGACGCTGCAGATAAAAGCACGAAGCCGAACGAACAACAAAAACAGAAGAGGGTCGATACCCCTTTTCATACGAACGCAGTTTCTAGAGTTTGAACAGAATAAGGATTCCTCATTTCTCCATGAAATGGAATAGATGACTAGGCACACCACACTCATGCTCCATATCCGGACAAGTAGTGTTCCAATATCTCCGCTCCATGACCGAAACACCAGCGCGCCAGCACGAGGGACACCAGTCGCTCAACCTACAAACGTTCCATGGCTCTAGCACTCTGTGGTCAAGCCAACGCTTCATGGCTCCAGCACTCCGTGGTCAAGACAACTCTCCATGGCTCCAACACTCCGTGGTCAAAGCCAACTCTCCATGACTCCGACACTCTATGGTTAAGTTAGCGCCAACGCTCTAGCATTCCGCGATCTAGCCAGAAAGCCTTCCAAGTGTCATTTCCACCGTTCCACGGACTGAAGCCATCAACGCCACCATCACTATTTGGTATCAAAAGTTCCAGCGCCATATTTTCACCATTCCACGGACTGAAGCCAGTTTCCACCATTCCGCGGACTGAAGCCAGTTTCCACAACTGAAGCCAATTTCCACCATTCCGCGGACTGAAGCCAGTTTCCACAACTAAAACCGATTTCCATCATTCCGCGGACTGAAGCCAATTTCCTCCATTCCATGGACTGAAGCCAGTTTCCACAACTGAAGCCAATTTCCACCATTCCGCGGACTGAAGCCAATTTCCACCATTCCGCGGACTGAAGCCAGTTTCCACAACTGAAGCCAATTTCCACCGTTCCACGAATCAGGAGCCAGTCGTGCCATCTCTGCTTATTTGTGACCTAAGCCAGCCAAGTGCCATCCACCGCTCCACGGACCTAGCCAACAGCACCGCTCCACGGACCTACCCAACAGCGCTGCTACGCGGATCTAACCAGCAGAACCATTCCATGGATGTAGCCAAGCAAGCAGCACCGTCCATCATTCATCCATCGTTCAAAGCCAACGCTCCATTGTCCCTTCCAAGCTAGTCATGCCATTGGCCCTTCCGAGCTAGTCATGCCATTGGCCCTTCCAAGCTAGTCATGTCATTGGCCCTTCCAATCTATCCTTTCCATCGGCCCTTCCATGATAGCCTCGCCATCAGCCCTTCCAAGCTAGCCACGCCATCCACCTTTCCGTAGTCATTCAAAGCAGCGCCATCTCCACCAGTCAAGGAAGCACCATGTTGGACTTTCAAGACATGCCATCTCCATGCATTCCGTAACTTAGCCGGCTAGCAACATTCGCCGCTCCGAGGACCAAGTCGCAGTACCACCTCTTCTAATTAGCAGCCAAAGTTGCAATGCTGATGCCAGCACTGGTAGGCTTGGAAAAGGTCCTAAAAATTAATCCCCGGCAGCGGCGCCAAAAACTTGGCAGGCCTTGAAAGGGTATAAAAATGAATGTGATAAAACGGGGGCCTACAGTAATACCGCAAGTGCACGGTCGTCAGTTGTAGCTCGTGCAAGTACGGGTCAATCCACAGAGATCGGGTGTGTTTTGGAAATGTTTCTAGATAATTGGGTTCTTAAATTGTTGTTGGGTTTTGAAGCCTTTTGGGACTGTTGGGCTTAAAGTACTAATGGGTTTGTTCACAATAAAATGAACTGAGCTTGGGCTCAGTTTGTCTTTGAAATGCAAATGGGCTTTGGGCCTTCGATTGAGCTTTGGGTTAAGCCCACAGTTGATTTGGATTGGGCCTTCAACCTTAACCCAAACTGGGCTTTGAGCCTTAATGAAATGGGCCTTAGTGAACTAAACCTTGGGCTTTTGTTTCAGTCAAGAATCTGGGCCTTTGGGTTTCACTGATTTGAACTTGGGCTCAGTTGGACTTTGGACTCAGTTGGAGAAGAAGTGGCAGGGCAGCAGCAGGAGCAAGAGAGGCAAACAATGCAAAGCAGCAGTGCAATGCAGTGAAAGAAAAGTGCTGCACAGCAATAGAATGCAGCAGTGCAATAGAATGTACAAGATGAGAAAGCAGTGCAGCAGCAATAGAAAATGCACAGCAGTGCAGCAGCAGCTGCAGCTGCTCAAGCAGTGAAGAAAATGCAAAACAGAAAAGCAACAGAGTTGCAGGGCAGGGAAGAAACAACAAGGAAAAAGCAATACAAAACAAGAAAACAAAGCTAAACAGTTGAAGATGGAATTGTGGATGAGAATGAAGTAGATTATGGATGGGAACTAGGGTTTGAATTCACTCTAACTTCTACTATGTATTCTCCTATAGAAAGTTAAACACAACTATGGTATTCTTTCCAAAGTACTAACTGTCTTTCTAAGGTACAATTAGTCAAAAGACATATGAATTCAGCTTAAGTTGCAGCTTATCAACAGCTCATGAACCTAACTACAAAGTATACTTGGCATACATTGTGAAAGTGAGGTGATGATGAACTAAGTTCAAGTCTTTCCTAAACTTGTTTAACCTTCTAAAGCAATATGATCAATGTACTACACAATAAGAAATTAGGGATTCATCAAGTCCCTAGCATGATGGTTTAGAACATGACAAACATTACACTAACATTACATGGCAGTGAGCATAACAGTGAACAACATGGTGAACTAACATGACAACAACAGTGAACAACATGGTGAACTAACAGTGAGCATTCATATAAACAGAGAATTAAAACCAAGAACAAGAACAAGTGCAATTAAAAGTAAAAGTGCAACTAACAGGAACAATTAAAATTAACAGGAGCATCACACATTAAAAATTAACAGTGCAATTTAAAATTGGAATTAACCTAACCCAAATTGGGTGGAAACTTGGCTAGTCCAAGAACAAGTTTTAACATCCTACATCACTTCCCTTTCATACCCAAATTATCAAATTAGGGTTTACACCCATTTTCCCCAAAAATATTCAATGAACAGTACAATTAGGGTTTAACTTTTATTACCCAAAATCGAGGAATTGACTCTCTTATCTTCGACCCATTCCTCCTCTGATCTTCCTGCTCCCTCTCCTGTGTTCGATTGATGTCTAGAGCCTCATCTATTTTAGTGATTTCCAACCTAGGGTTTAGAATGGTGAGAAGTCACTAAAATAGATGGCTAGAGAGATAAAGGAACGGACTGGGGAGGTACTGATGATGTTGGTGAAGAAGTGATGGTGTTGCAGAGGTGAGGTGGTGGCTGGAAATGGTCGGGGAAGGTGGTGGCAGAGAGGTGGCTCTGCAAATGTCGGGTGAAGGAGATGAAGTTTTGGGGCGATGGGTTGTTTGGGTGGATAATAGGATTCGGTGCTAGGGTGTGAAGCGGGAGCATCTGGTTCGATGTTTGGCGAGCTGAGCCGCTGGATATGGAGATGGTAGGTAGATCAGACGGCTAAGAGAGAAAAAGTTTGTAGCGACCGTTGGATGTGGAACACAACGAAGTCAACGGTGCTAGATTAGGTTAGGTGCTGTAGTGTTGGGCGGAATCATCGGGATTTGATGCACAGGCATAGGAGCGACCGTTGGATTCAACTGCAATCTAATCTGAAGGCTTGGAATTTAGGTACTATGGTGTTTGGTATGAACTTCGGATTTTGATGCACAATGATGAGGTGACCGTTGGATGACAAGATGGATCCAATCTGACGGCTCTCATGGAAATGGGTATGGATAAAGGAAATGGATTTGGGTAAGGATTTTGGGCCTTGGGTATGCCAAGCCCATATCTTCTTTAAGAACAATTCTTCCTTCTTGAGCCCATTCCTAGCTTTTTGGTCTTGTGCGCAACATTCTTCGTGGCTTCCTTGCGTAATTCCTCCCGGTTTTTCACTACTTTTCTGCTCTTTTTGCTCCGCACTTCATCCAGATTTTATTTGTTACCTAAAAATGCAAAATTAAGTAAGAAAAATATTTATTCTTGAAAACAATGAAAATACAGAATATGGGATAAAATGTAGAATTAATGCACAAAAGATGAGTTAAATGCCAACAAAAAGGGATAAATATATACAATATTTGGCACTCATCAAATACCCCCAAACCTGAATTTTACTTGTCCTCAAGTAAAAACAAACTAAGGAAATCCTACCTATACCACTGTCGCTGGTCTCTCGAATGCATTTAGCGTATGCACTAAGCCTTTTAAACCACTAAGTGTCCCTAGTGGACGAGTTGAAGTCTCGTGAAGGTTTACCAGAGGTGTGCCTACAAAACCTAAGGACAAAATATAAGCTCAGATTCCATCAAATGTGACATGTGCAAAACAGTTAAGCTCACAGCAAAAT
>NW_020626596.1:468-48862 GCF_003573695.1 Papaver somniferum | reverse complement strand
TTAATTTTTTTTGGAATTTTTTCAATTTTTTCAAAAAGAAGAAGGAGTTCGTTTTCAATTATAGCAAATTATCATGGTGTCTACTCTATACCCCCAAACCTAAACTAAACATTGTCCTCAATGTTTCAAAATATGGAAAGGATTAAAATGCAACATATGGAAAGGGACATGCTGAGTAGAGTAAAAGGAGAGAGAATACCCGATTTCGGCGAAAGCAGAATTAAAACTCCGTTATTCAAGGCAAAAATCCAACATATTTCAGCCAGATCATATTGGATTAGCAAAATATATACAAAAGGAACAAAAGGGTTTTTAAGAAATTTTAACTACTGGATTATATACAAAAAATTCACCATACACTAACAATCTAAAGAGTTGAGGATCAACCCAAAAGACGAAGTGTAAAGACAAAGAAAGTTTCAAAACACTAAAATTGGACTTAAATGGGAGTGAGAGTGAAAAACCGAATGAATCACCCCTAAACCTAAATTGTTTAACAGGTTTACTTTTAAGCACAAAATCTAACAATTTTAAGGGTTCAGGATTCAAAAGGTCTAACTCATAATGGACTGTTTTCGGGATGGGCAAACATGCAATTTCCAACTGTGGCTCTTTAAAAGTGTTATATTTTGAAGCAAAATAGTCCAAGAGGACTTGGGAAGCACACAGTTCCAAACCTAGGTTAGGCATTTTCAGAAAAATTGGTTTTACAATATTGGTACAAACCAAATCTAGGTTGGGTGGAAGGCCAACAGATTGTGACTCATGTAGGAGAATAGGTGCGTCATTATTAATCAAATCAAAATCTCCTAAATCATCTACACATGTCACATCATGCTCACAATCATCAAACAAATTGTCAAGATCACAATCAGAGTCATCAACATCATTAACAGATTCATTCTCATGCATTTGCAAATCAGGAGAAATATCACAATGTGACCTAGGTAGAGAATCAGACACATCAAATATATTTTCATGCATATTAGTGTCTACAGAAGATTCAACTATTCCTATGTGATGTTCATCTTCACAGAATAATTGTACGAATCCCATGTCAATATCAAAATCATATGAATTACAATGAGTATTAGAAAAAACAACATTCATGAAGGTCGAGGGCGAGAAGCCATATGTTATTGAACCAACAGGTTCCACAATATTTTCATGTTCTTCTAACACATAATCATCATAATCATCATCATGGTAGCATGCATATTGGTCCTCATTAAGAGTGGTGGTGTCGTTAGTCGATTCATGTTCCTCTAAATTAGGTTCATATTCAACATCATTTACATGAATGAGACTAGACACTTCATTAGGGACAACATACATTTCCTCATGAATTTCCTCCTTTTGTAGGTGAAGCAAAATCTGATCTAAATATGCCTGAATTCGTGATGTAGATCTATCGAAGTTTTGCTCACTGAGTCTGAAAGCTTCTGTAGTGGAGTCTAAATTCATGGGAGTACAAAATTCTTCATGTTCAAATTGTGGTGATTGGTACATGTGTGCATGGTCATTAGGGTTCATAAAAGATTGATCGCAACCCTCAAAGGATTGATTACGGTCCCAATGACTACCATTCTCACAATTTATGGGCATTTCATACCTTGGATTTTCTCTAGATTGCCTAAAATTATGCAAAATATGACAATTCTCAACAGGGTGGTCTAAACTACCACATGCGGGACATGCATAGATTTCAGGTTGCCTAAGAAAATTAGATGTGACAGATTCCTCATGTGATTGTATTTCTAAAGCTGTGATTCGAGCTTCTATTTGATCCATAAGTGATGATTGGGTGAGTGAGGCACTAGCAAAATGTTCATTTTCACGTTGCGATAAATGATGCATGTATGAATAGTCATTAGGGTTCATGTATTGCGGCTCGGGACTTTGAAAATGTCCATAATAATTCCTATGACTATTGACATCATGGTCCGTGGAAGGTTCATAACGTGGCATATGCCCATAAGCAAGTTCTCTAAGAGTTTTATTTCCATCCCCAGAAGCAGACCAATATCCAGACATGATTGGCTCAAAAGCTAAGTAACTATGTTACAAAGCTCAGAATTTGGTTTTTTAAAGGGTTTGGATTTTTGGGAAAAATTTGGTTTTGGTGGGAGACATTTTTTTTGGCAAGTTTGGTTTTAATGGGATATTTTAGAAAAAATTTGGTTGTCAAAATGGGAGCAAGTAAAATTTGGTTTTTGAATGGGAGAAAAGTTTTGGTTTTTTGAAATTAGGAGCAAAATTTTGGTGCTTCTTTATTTTTTTTATTTTTTTTATTTTTTGAAATGGGAGCAAGCCCACTGTGCAAGCCTCTAATGAAATGGAAGGAAGGCTGCGGCCCACAATCGGTTATCAGCTGGGTTTAAACCCAGAGTCCAAAATACAAGTCCAATGGAAAAATTTAAACAAGCCCACACAAAATAAATACAAGCCCACAAATTAAACAACAAGCCCAAAAATAAATTATTACAAACCCAAAATAGAAAAATAAAAAGCCCAAAAAAAATTGGGTTAATTATTACAAGCCCACAATTAAAGAAATTTGGAAGCCCACAGGTTGGGTTCTCTCAATGGAATGGGTTTAGGCTTACCTTTTTAGCACAGCCCAGCTGCTCTGATATTGTTGCAAAAACCCAGTTGGGTTTTGGTTCTTTTCCTTGGTGGCGTCCCAGCAGAGGAAAAACAGGTTCAGAACAACAGGTCCAACAGCAAATGAAGTGAAGCAGATGCAGATGCAAATGCTATGCAGTGAAATGCAAAATAGCTAATGAAAAACACAGATAAATCACAACACCAATCCCCGGCAGCGGCGCCAAAAACTTGGCAGGCCTTGAAAGGGTATAGAAATGAATGTGATAAAACGGGGGCCTACAGTAATACCGCAAGTGCACGGTCGTCAGTTGTAGCTCGTGCAAGTACGGGTCAATCCACAGAGATCGGGTGTGTTTTGGAAATGTTTCTAGCTAATTGGGTTCTTAAATTGTTGTTGGGTTTTGAAGCCTTTTGGGACTGTTGGGCTTAAAGTACTAATGGGTTTGTTCACAATAAAATGAACTGAGCTTGGGCTCAGTTTGTCTTTGAAATGCAAATGGGCTTTGGGCCTTCGATTGAGCTTTGGGTTAAGCCCACAGTTGATTTGGATTGGGCCTTCAACCTTAACCCAAACTGGGCTTTGAGCCTTAATGAAATGGGCCTTAGTGAACTAAACCTTGGGCTTTTGTTTCAGTCAAGAATCTGGGCCTTTGGGTTTCACTGATTTGAACTTGGGCTCAGTTGGACTTTGGACTCAGTTGGAGAAGAAGTGGCAGGGCAGCAGCAGGAGCAAGAGAGGCAAACAATGCAAAGCAGCAGTGCAATGCAGTGAAAGAAAAGTGTTGCACAGCAATAGAATGCAGCAGTGCAATAGAATGTACAAGATGAGAAAGCAGTGCAGCAGCAATAGAAAATGCACAGCAGTGCAGCAGCAACAGAGTTGCAGCAGCAGCTGCAGCTGCTCAAGCAGTGAAGAAAATGCAAAACAGAAAAGCAACAGAGTTGCAGGGCAGGGAAGAAACAACAAGGCAAAAGCAATACAAAACAAGAAAACAAAGCTAAACAGTTGAAGATGGAATTGTGGATGAGAATGAAGTAGATTATGGATGGGAACTAGGGTTTGAATTCACTCTAACTTCTACTATGTATTCTCCTATAGAAAGTTAAACACAACTATGGTATTCTTTCCAAAGTACTAACTGTCTTTCTAAGGTACAATTAGTCAAAAGACATATGAATTCAGCTTAAGTTGCAGCTTATCAACAGCTCATGAACCTAACTACAAAGTATACTTGGCATACATTGTGAAAGTGAGGTGATGATGAACTAAGTTCAAGTCTTTCCTAAACTTGTTTAACCTTCTAAAGCAATATGATCAATGTACTACACAATAAGAAATTAGGGATTCATCAAGTCCCTAGCATGATGGTTTAGAACATGACAAACATTACACTAACATTACATGGCAGTGAGCATAACAGTGAACAACATGGTGAACTAACATGACAACAACAGTGAACAACATGGTGAACTAACAGTGAGCATTCATATAAACAGAGAATTAAAACCAAGAACAAGAACAAGTGCAATTAAAAGTAAAAGTGCAACTAACAGGAACAATTAAAATTAACAGGAGCATCACACATTAAAAATTAACAGTGCAATTTAAAATTGGAATTAACCTAACCCAAATTGGGTGGAAACTTGGCTAGTCCAAGAACAAGTTTTAACATCCTACATCACTTCCCTTTTATACCCAAATTATCAAATTAGGGTTTACACCCATTTTCCCCAAAAATATTCAATGAACAGTACAATTAGGGTTTAACTTTTATTACCCAAAATCGAGGAATTGACTCTCTTATCTTCGACCCATTCCTCCTCTGATATTCCTGCTCCCTCTCCTGTGTTCGATTGATGTCTAGAGCCTCATCTATTTTAGTGATTTCCAACCTAGGGTTTAGAATGGTGAGAAGTCACTAAAATAGATGGCTAGAGAGATAAAGGAACGGACTGGGGAGGTACTGATGATGTTGGTGAAGAAGTGATGGTGTTGCAGAGGTGAGGTGGTGGCTGGAAATGGTCGGGGAAGGTGGTGGCAGAGAGGTGGCTCTGCAAATGTCGGGTGAAGGAGATGAAGTTTTGGGGCGATGGGTTGTTTGGGTGGATAATAGGATTCGGTGCTAGGGTGTGAAGCGGGAGCATCTGGTTCGATGTTTGGCGAGCTGAGCCGCTGGATATGGAGATGGTAGGTAGATCGGACGGCTAAGAGAGAAAAAGTTTGTAGCGACCGTTGGATGTGGAACACAACGAAGTCAACGGTGCTAGATTAGGTTAGGTGCTGTAGTGTTGGGCGGAATCATCGGGATTTGATGCACAGGCATAGGAGCGACCGTTGGATTCAACTGCAATCTAATCTGAAGGCTTGGAATTTAGGTACTATGGTGTTTGGTATGAACTTCGGATTTTGATGCACAATGATGAGGTGACCGTTGGATGACAAGATGGATCCAATCTGACGGCTCTCATGGAAATGGGTATGGATAAAGGAAATGGATTTGGGTAAGGATTTTGGGCCTTGGGTATGCCAATCCCATATCTTCTCTAAGAACAATTCTTCCTTCTTGAGCCCATTCCTAGCTTTTTGGTCTTGTGCGCAACATTCTTCGCGGCTTCCTTGCGTAATTCCTCCCGGTTTGCACTACTTTTCTGCTCTTTTTGCTCCGCACTTCATCCAGATTTTATTTGTTACCTAAAAATGCAAAATTAAGTAAGAAAAATATTTATTCTTGAAAACAATGAAAATACAGAATATGGGATAAAATGTAGAATTAATGCACAAAAGATGAGTTAAATGCCAACAAAAAGGGATAAATATATACAATATTTGGCACTCATCAAGCACCCCACGTCCAAACCAAATTTATGCGAAACCGCTGATGCAAGGATCGCAGATTCTTCGTACCTCCTGACAAAGGTTAGCCAAATCTCCCTGACAATCTCTTCATGACTTGTTGTTTTGATTTTATCCTCACCTGTCACCATCTCATGCTTACCCCGCAACAATGCCACTGTTCCGAGCTAAGCAGGGGACTTAATGTTGATGGTGGTTTTTAGATTAGGATTAAAATCCTAAACCTTGCATCTGATGTGACATCACTCTGCAAGGAAACAGAGCCACGTGTGATATCCTCTCCACTGGCATATTCATTGAGCCGCTCAATATACTTACATGAAATTTATCCAGACTGGCGAATCCCAAATGTTCTGTAAATTTCGGCGCCTCGCGTATATTTACTTAATATAAGTTCCTCTGAATGCCTTCTATATATGCTATGTTCTCCGGCTGAACTCTTAATGTTGATATGGCATGACGATTCATGTTCACTCGCAGCAGAGTAGCACGAATCTCCAAGTATCAAGAATAAGATCTCTGCATAAGGTATTCAATCAGAAAAGCATGTTGCTCTCTAGCAACAAACTTAAAATAGCTATGTGTGGACACATAGAATTCAGTCAATCGTCCTGACTAACTTGCAGAAGTTAGGGTTTCGCGCCTCGCGCAATATACCAGACCTTGCTTGTCAAAATTAAGCCTAATCAAACTAAGTAATTAATCCTCCATGGATTAGTAGGTGCAGAACCTCGCTCAGAATAAGGAAAAACAGGGAGCCGCAACAGCAAAAAGAGGCGTGGCCATGCCCGAGGCCAGCTAAAGCCATTGGCCACGCCACGACCCTATTTCCTCGACCAATCAGGTCGCCATACTCTCAACAGAAGTATAGTCGCGCCCTATGTTTGGCCGCCCCCCTTTTGGGCCAATCAAGTTGCTCTGAACTTGCCACCATACATTAAAGACCAAACGTGCCCTACCAAAACAACATATTGTTTGGCATGCCAACATGCTACTCTACCGCGGCAACTTCGCAACATGCTACCTCGCAAACATGCCACTTCGTGGCAACCTGCCATAAATAGCCACCCACGGAAATTCTTACTCTCGTGGCCGTTCCCACACTATGGCCTTGCCATAGTTCCTTTGGCATATCCATGGCGCTGTTTGCACAAAAGTAGCAACATGCCGCAGCCGCATGCCACGTGCACTAATTAGGGTTTCAACATGCCAAACCCTAATTTGGCAAATTCCTACCAAAGCCAAATAATGTTTCCCAGAGCAAAGAGATTGGCGTGGAAACAGGGCCAATGTTGGCACACGTGGGTCCGACTCTACGGAGCCAAGTTTTGGCCACGCCAGACCCTAATTCTTCCACGGAGACTTGGCCACGCCAAGCCCAAATTCTTCCACGGCGAATTATTCCACGGAGCCTTGGCCACGCCAAGCCCAAATTCTTCCATGGGGAATTCTTCCCACGGAGCCTTGGCCACGCCAAGCCCTAATTATTCCACGGCGAATTCTTCCACGGCGCCAAACCCTAACTTCGGCCACGGAGCCAATTTTTAGTTTTTCCCATGCCGCAACATCACTGGCATACCACTATACCGCGGCTGCTAGCATGCCATTAGCATGTGGACGATGCCACTTCGCTATACAACAACATGTGGCCATAATCAATGGCCATCCTTCTTCATGAGATGCAATCTCAGCCATCCAAGTTCGCCACCGAACCGGTAAGATCGTGACAAGTTTTAGGCGACTATCCAAAACGAGCCTAGCATCACATGATATTTACCTGCGACAAGCCTCTCGATTTTAACTTGCCACACGGAGAAAAGTGCTACATGTTTTCCACGAAAACACTCGAGACATCAAAATATGTCATAAACTGGGGGATGCTCATCAGGGTATTGGTTTGGCGGTTTACAACGTGTGGCGTGCAATGCGCCCGTTACAAGAAAGTGTCATGAAATGGGATAATTAGTGGTGGTGAAAAGTAACGGTGTAAACAATTCATTTCCTTCATCATGGAAGCGTAATGACTGGAGGTTACACGAATTCACTTCCCTCATCATGGAAGCATAACGTCTGACAGTTACACGTTACTCTTTTCTTCCACCACTCAATCGTTTCCACTTCCTATGATACCAGGATACGTTTCACTATGACTTGTATAAATTGGTCTCATATATTTCCACCAAACAATAAGTTTTGGTCAGGAAAACAATACAACATCCAAAAATCATCTGATAGCTTTTTCATCCAGCTAGCCAGTTTAACTTTCTGATACAAGTCACAAAACGACCACACTTCCAAAATCAACTATTCTGGTCTCAACACTTTCTTCGCTTCCCTCCCTAAGACCAACCCTTCTCCTTCACTTTGTGACCGAAGCAAGCCTGGAACGTCCATTTCTTGGTTTAGGACAGGATTGTACAGATTGATCTCTCGAATCAAAAGTACTCTCGTGCAGTACATTGTTTAGGGTTTAGATTCGTTTTTCACCTACACACACCCAAAATTACCAAAATCAACAGAAATGGTTTTCGCCCATAAAAACCTATTTATAAACAATACCGGCATAGTATATTTATCAAAATCCAATGCCAGAATTATGCAAAACTATGCAAGAGTAAGAAAATCAGAATTCTGGCATAGATTCAATAATTTCTTTAATGCCGGCACTACCCATAATCTACACATAAACTTGGTCATTTTCATCCACTGTGCCCGACATGGATTTAGAGAAAATTTTCCATGCCGGTACAAATGGCGGCATAGAAATATAATTGCTTTTAGTGCAGAACCAATACCGGTGCTGTGGAACTTAAACATTTCAATGCCGGAACCACCCATAATCCACACAGAAACTTGGTCATTTTCATCCATTGTGCCCAACATGGTTTTGGAGAAAATTGTTTCGTGCTGGTACAAATGGCGGCATAGAATTTAAATTGCTTTTAATGCCGGAACCAATACCGGTGCTGTGGAACTTAAATATTTAAATGCCGGCGCTTGTCGTGTAAAGAAAACTTACAGAGACAACATTTTACGAGAAATCTAAACATGTTCAACATAAACCAAACAACTGAATCATGCTTAAATGTTCTTATCATAAACCAAAAGTAAACCAAACAACTAAAGAGTTCAACCAAAAACAAGTTAGAAATTGTTCAAAACATAACAACCACCATCCAAATAACGAAACACAACTATAGAGTTCATCACTTGGTCTTTTGCTTCTTGCCAACGGGAGCCTTCCTTGTTTCCCCAAACAAAGATCTTGCACTTGGGTCTTCAATTTTATCAAGATTCTCCACGACTTCCTTCATTTCTTCAATGGATAGCACCTCTCCTTCGTCGTACTTGCAACCTAACATCTTCCACAACTTGCGAAGCTGACGCCTCTAGTTTCATACATACAACACATAATTAGTATATACATGCTGATATATAGAAAGGTCAAGATGATACCTTTCAGTAGAGGCTGTCATGAAGCAGGGTAATTGCTTATATCCAAGTTGCCGCATCACACGTCGAGGATCAGCCATAACGTATCCCTTTGGGTGGAACAAAGGCCCATTGTAAAATAAAACGTTATAGAACCTCAAATATTGGAGGTTTTCTCTAGCCTCCATGTAAGGGTCAAACACAACATCTTTGGTAGTCATCGCGTCCAGAGCCAATCTCATATCTGTCAGTCGACGATTGTTACCGGGCTTCAGATGGCTGTTGAACTGGTATCTCTTGGCTCTAGGATTCTCGGGGTCATCAATGGGTATAATCTTCAAGAAGGGCTTGCCCTTGAAAAATGCTGGGAAATGTTCATAAGCCCACACCTATACAAATGCGAAATGATACATATAAAAATCAGTAAATTTTGTTTCTAAGTTCATCATAAGGGTACATGTGAACGATTAAATAAGAACATAAGTTTAAAAAAAAAATTACCTGGAGTAGAGTGAAATTCCCGAAAAATTGGTTTGTAACCGCCTTAGAGGCCCTTCTCATCTCCGTCATCAAATGTGTCATTACCACCGTGTCTCAAGAATAGCTAAAGACCTCTTCCAACGGATCCAAGTATTGAAGGTAGTTTGCACTAACCCTGTTGCCACTAGTGTCATGGAATACCCTAATGCCCAAGATGAATAACAGGTACGTAGCGACTGTATAACGAATCTGTGCGGGGTCCCATCCATCCTTTTCTTTTCTCTGCGTCGTGTCTTCAAACTTCTTCTTAAGCAGCGTCAGCTTGATGGTCTTTGTCCTACTAGTCTTAGATACATAGAAGCTTTCCACAGAAGTTTTGTAGTCCCAACCAAACAACTTGTTAGTAAGAGCGTGCAACTTCGACCATTCTAGCTCCGGAAAATGATCTCCTTCTGCAATTGATTTGCCGGTAACACTCAAGCTAGAATGTTCTGAGCATCATCAGGGATCAAAGTCATCTCGCCAAACGGGAAGTGCATGGTATCTTTTCACCATGATACCTTTCGACGAAGCAATTGACTGTCACAATATCTGGCTTCACATAATTTTCAACCAAAGGATATAGACCAGAATCCTTTACTAATGTTTGGACCTCTTCACATTCCTTAGACAAATCCCAATGAGACGCGACTTGGTTTCGGCAAACACGCACAGCCTTCTTATGATCCTACAATTAGGAGATAATACGATTAATAGGTTTTATATAAATACAAAATAATACATATGCACGAGATAAAAATTCTTACATAGGTTTGATAGATAGTACGAGCCCAAGAGTCCTTGTAGCCAAATAGATGCCCCGGATCAAAAGAAGTTGTACCCCAAATTCTACCACGATCAAGGTCAGGTATCATGTCATCAATATGAGGAAGGTGTGAACCTTTAACTTTTACTTTGCCTGTGCCCTTTCCTTGTGTCGGTTGTTGACTTGGCCCACCTTCTTCCACTACTACTTGGCTTTGGGTTGCTAATTGACTTTGATCAATCTCATTATCTTCCTCCTCACTTTCCTCTTCCTCTTGCTCATCTTCCTCCTCAACTGCTCCTGTAGGTTCACGGATTTTGAGTTTACTATGGTCACGACCACTCTACCA
This sequence comes from Papaver somniferum, assembly GCF_003573695.1. NCBI lineage: Eukaryota > Viridiplantae > Streptophyta > Magnoliopsida > Ranunculales > Papaveraceae > Papaver > Papaver somniferum. The sequence goes on along the minus strand of NW_020626596.1, from coordinate 38,335 downwards.
AACTTCACCTCTTGTATCAGCCCCCAAAAGGATTTTGCTACCTTGGTCTTTCCCTCTAGGAGGCAGAGACTGAGGAGTACCAAGACCGTCCTTCCTTCTTTTTTTAATGCCAACATCTTTAGTTTTTCCTTTGTTAGCTTCCTTTGCTTTGGACCTATTTCAAAAGAAGCACGAAATAAATATAAGACAACTAACTTTCATTTCTAATATCAGCACAGATACACTACATAACGACATAGAATCATCACTACCGGCATACTGAAACAAAGTATCGACCATGTCGTGACCAAAACACGGCATAGTAATTTCAAACCATTACATGTCGGGAACTAATACCGGCATTGAAAAATAATTGACAAGGATGCCGGTAATCTTTAGGAAGTTCCTGGATACCAAAACACCATTGCCGGCACATACGTAAAATTCAAACTCATGCCGCAGCAGAATTCCGGCATCGAATCTAACCTAAAATGTGTTCCGGTACCAATAACAAAATCCTAGGGTTTTCTGTTTATTAGAAGCACACTACCGGCATGGTATTCAAACTAAACTGAACGCCCGGTACAGGGTTCTAGTGTGCTCTTCATCCGAAATCGAATGCGACAACTAATTTTCGGTGTGGTCTTTAACGTAAATCTTATGTCGTAACGCAGTGCCGGTGTGGTCTTCATCCTAAATCGAATGTCGTTACACTGTTCCGGTATGGTATTCATACTAACTTGAATGCCGGAAGCTACTGAAACTCAACTATTTCAGTTAGGGTTTGCGATTTTGACCTAAACCCGTAGCTACAAATCGGTTGAAACACTAATTAAACACTTCTAAATCACTTACCTTCTCATAGAAGCCATTTTTACGAGAAGTTGATCGTTTGAAGCCTCTTGTTCTTCGTGTTTTTTCTCTTGAGCAATCAAAGCAAGCCTTTCCTATAATTTCTGTTGAGCAATCGATTTTGATTTTGATTTCGATTAGGCATCTGATTTCTTTCGTGGAGGCATTCTTATGGATTCGGTTAGGTAGGTTAATCGACGAAGAAATTTTTGAATTAACGATTAATCGTCGATGAAGAACGATGAAGAAGATGAAGAAAAAAAAATTTGGAACCCTAACCCTAACCGAGTATGCCGGAACTGATAGAGAAATGAGGGATATGTATTTGTTTTTTAGATTTTAAGTTTTAGGGAAAGAGTATAACAGTCTTTTCATAATGTTTTTTAATTAATCAAACGGTGTTTTAATATTTTCTCCCCAAAAAACACCCCTTAGCAGACACCTTTGGTTGGGGAAAGTAATTCATATCCCCAAATTAGTTTTGATATCCCCAATCGCGCGTTCTTTAATTTGGGTTCTGAATTTTAGGTTTTTTTCTTTTTCTTTTATTGATTTAGTTTGATTTAGGGGAAAGAAATATGAGATTTTTATGTGGAAACATTTTGGTCTAAATTTTAATTTATAGATTTGGTACTTTGGAACTTATTTTGTTTCAGTTGATAGTGGAAAGCAATTGACAACATCTCAATTTTTGTTAGTTATTAGGGTAGTTTTAGTTCAACTGATGGTAAAAACAACATGTAAGTGAGCTAATGGGAAATAACTTTTAGATATGTTAATGGGAATAAAGTTTTTAAAGGTTAATGGGTAGCAGGTAGCTAGGTCAGAATTAGATACATATCTAACTTACACTCCAGTTGATGGATTTTGCTTTGATTTTGTTTTTAAATTTTTTAAAGCAAGAAAAAATCTCATTTCTTTGATCATAGTATGCCTGAATTGTTTATCATATTGGTGAAGGAATAACTATGAGCTTCAAATAGTTTGTTCAAGATGGGAGTGATATTATAATTGAGAAATTGTGATTAATAGAAGGATTTAGGACATTTGCTTCCGTGCATCTCTTCAAGCAAGAAATGTTTAATAATCTGCTGACAATCACAAGGAAATAAATATAGTGGAGGCATAATTTTGTTCCAGTGTCAGATGCTCTTTTTTGTTAGTTTAATTTTATTTTGATCTTTTGCGCTTTTTTAGTTGTATTCGCCTGCATAGGCTTGTGTATTCTTCAATATTATCATCTTTGCCAAGAAAAAAAAAATAATAAAAAAAAAATCTCTTCAAGTGAATTATTATGTTCTGCCAGAATTTTTGAGTACCGAATTTCAGTGGTTTGTCTTAATATATCGATCTTTAACCATTTAAATTTTTTGTTAACTGTTCTTTTTTTTTTAATGTGATCTCTTTAGCCCTTTAAGTTGGATTTTATGGTTAACTGAAATTTTATCAGAAGTCACCATTGTACTTTAACTGCCCTAATATTTTTTACCGGCATAATTTACATAACACATAGAAAATGTCTTTAATTGTAGGAACATGTGGAAGAAGTACCCTGAAACCAAGTGCTTAAGAAACACAAAGATGAACCATGAGAGGATATTCGACCATGGAGAGAACAATATATGTGATTGTATTGAGATTAACTTTTACTAAAAGCATTGAAGTTGTTGTCGAACTATATCTTATTCTTCTTGATTTTTGCTAAGTCTCTTCTTCTTGAGTTTTTTTTCCAAGGCTTTGTGTTGCAAAGATTAATCTATCCAACTGTATCATCCAGAAAAATAACATCATTTTTCATTCTTTATATTTTTATTTTTTTGCAAATGAGTATATTTATTGAAAATATATTGAACAGAATGGCAGGTGGCAGGCGCATCGTACATGCGTGTTATACTAGTAATAGAAAAGTAAAGAAGGATTTAGGAGTACCTTCTCAGTTCTGATGTCTGATTGGAAAATAAAAGAAAATATTAGCAGACCATCCTATTACATACGATAGTTATCCATGTGTATCTTAGAAAACGAATCCGATTGAAAGAAGAATGACAGAGGTGTATAACCAGTTTTAAAGATGGAGCTTTCTTCCAAAAAAAAAAATCAGTGGTTAAGCTTCGTGTTGATAACGTAATGCAAAAATAATAAGGAAAGAGAAAGAGGCATGAGAAGGATTCTATTGATATGATTTATCTGGTTAATCGGATACAATATCCTTTATATATATATGGGAAAGGGAAAACCAAATGACTTTGATATTGGATCGCACATCCGTGTACATGGGCCATTTAACATCAATTTAATAGTATAAACTGTTTTTAAGGGTATATAAGTCATTTCTTATCCATTAGACACCCCTTATAAGCACACCCTAGTTAGGAAAATAGATTTGTATAACTTCAAAAGTTTTATGTATGCCCTAAAACATACATGTTTCAAATTTTAGGGTAGGCAAAAATATCAAAATGGGCTTTAGAGCCCACAAAGTAAAACACGTACAAAGTCTGTTCAAAAGTATTTTGAACTGAGTGGAGTTCATTAGAACGAAGGAATTCAGGCTCTCCTATGTTGTTAGGGTGAGGAGTACTTATGCTGATTTGTTAGGCAAGTGTTGTGCTAATGCCGATCCATATGTTGTTCAATACTATGCTATATTAGTATTCTGGGCGGTATGGAACCAGCAAACTCTCCCTAGTACTTACTTCTGCACTGATGTGTGTGTGGTCTCGGCATAATTCAAACTTAAACCAGTGTTGCTAGTGCCCATGCATAGAAAGTCGTCCTAAAATATCCCTTAGATTCCTTGCTAGTGGCCATGCCTAGAAAGTCGTCCTAAAATATCCCTTAGATTCCTTGCTAGTGGCCATGCATAGAAAGTCGTCCTAAAATATACCTTTGTTTCCTAATTAATTGTTTTATGGCGCGTTTGGGAATGAGAAGTAAAAGTGCTTATGCTTTTTCAGAAGCTCAAGTTAAAAAGTAAAAGTCAGAAATAAAAGTATTTTCCATCACAAAAAAGTTGATTTTCTTTTTGCTTCTAGAAGTCGAAAAACTTTTCCTGAAGTGTATCCAAACACGGTGTTAGAACCGGGTTCGAGTCCCAATCCCATCATGATTATTTTCTTAGTTTGCAAGAAAGTTTGTGCCTATAAAAGAAAGGAAATATCGATAGTTTCAAACTCGGTCCATATAGTTTTTCCCCGCGAAGCTTTTTCTTTTTCGTCCACCATGAAAAAGATGAAGGGTACTACTACTAGCTGCATTGATGATCAAATACTATGTGAGATACTAAGCAGACTTCCATTGAAATCGCTTGTGCGTTTCAAACGCGTATGCAAATCTTGGAAATCCTTGATTGAAAAGGATCAGTGGTTGATCAAATTACACCATCGACGGCAATTGAAAACAAGTCCACATCTCTATTTTTTGACCAGTAAAGCTGTATTAGAAAGTCCACGGGTCTTCATCGTGAATCTCATGGTGTCTTTTCCTAAGGATGAAAGCGTTAAATTTGAGATTCCTTGTACAGCAAACTTGTGCATAGACACAAACCACAAAGAAATAACTACAGCAACAAAAACCATGCAAGCCATATCGAATAAAGATTTGTTGGTTTGTCAGCATATACAAAAACCCATCAACGGTATGATATGCTTAATCGACAAAATAGAAAGAAAAGATATGGACTTTGACAATGAAGTTAAAGAGGATCATGCTGCAGGTCTATACAATGTCATCACCAAAGAAGCGACACCTTGGATCAGATCAGCTTAATTAGCACAAGTAGAGAAATTATGTGACTTATCGAAAGTAGATGTATATCGTACTTATGAATTTGGATTTGATCCTACAACAAGGGAATACAAAGTGATTTGCATGTGGAGCATATATCTGGGTATGAGCTTCCAAAATCGGAAGGGTACATGGAGTACACAATATACGAAGACGAAGAGGAGAATTACAAAATGTGCGAGGCCTTGACTCTAGGCAGCGACACTGCTTGGAGAAGGATTGATAAGGTACCACCGTCAGATAAGTTCTCTAAAGATCTATATGGTTCCGTTTATGCGAATGGTTCCATATATTGGATGTATTACAATGATATTCGTCCCATGCTAGTGGCATTTGATGTCGGGAGAGAGGATTACAGAGTTATACCAGACCTTGATATGATTGGTATTGATCGGCCTAACTCTTATTATCTTATGGAATTGGATGGGCATCTAGTTATAGTAAAGAACCCAGATAATCACACTGTCAATCTGTGGATACTTGATGACGACTGCGATAAAAATACAAGTACTACAAATACTAGTAACATCAAATGGACTAAAGAGATTATCATGTTACCTATTTGGTGGAGTTGTCAATATGTTCGGCTTCACGCTGTCGAGGGAACTGAGTACTTGATCTTAGAACTATCTGATGTGGAGAGTGATGAACCTCGTTATCGCGATTCTGTTTTCGTTCATTCTTATAATCGGAAGACGAAAACTTTCAGCAAGATTGAAATTACTGGAGATGAAAGCGCCAACTCCTTCTTAGGTGCCAATATTGGTCATCCCTCTTACAAATTTACAATGTATGTTGAAAGTCTTTTGACCCTTCAGAGGAGTTATAGGTGAGCTATGGAGGCACCTGACTTGAGCTCAACCAGCAACGGGGGACTATTTTCTGACAACGTATAATATATTTGTATATTATAATTTTTTATTTTTATAAGATTTATGATAAGAATAAGAATCATAGATAATAAAAGAGACGAGATTAAAGTGGTTGACAAGAGATTAAAGTGGTTCGGTCACTCGATTTATATCCACTGATAAACCTCAAAGGGGAAATTATATAGATCATCAGAACATTCTGAGATAATTCTACAATTACATAAATATATTCCTGTTTATATAGGATAATAATAGAAGAAGCAGTAAACCTAACCTCAGAAGATAACAAACTAATCTTGAATAGGTAGCTTGAATGTAGGATTTACCAGCTGACTTGATCTTCTGTAACTTGACTCATAACCAATGTGGCATATATTCCAACAATTTCCTCATTTGGGTAATAAGGAGTTAATAGCAATTGCCATTACTTGTATGGTTACTCATTTTCTAGCTATGTTGCTTTGTTATTGATTCATTGACTCAAGGGATAAAAGAAAGTTCTTTATCGTGCATTTGTCTTAAGATTGTTCATTGCTTTCATTTGATTTTTCCGATTTTGGCAAGCGTGGTGCATTTGGTAGTAACATAGGGAATGAGACCCGTTCCTGAGAAAGGTGTTTTTTCTTTTCTTTTTTTATAGATAAAGAGGAATGAAACCTCAATTGGCGATCACCTCTGGGTTGGAGTTGCTGAGCAAACTGACAGAAACCCTTTGGTTTGCGTCCAAACCTTGTGAAATAGTAATTAGCTATTACATTTGTTGGTTGATAAAATTTAAAACGAGAAGGAAAAATATTGTCGATAATGTTCGGGATAATACTTGTTACAGTAAGATGGTCCCAAGACCCACCAAAATTACAGTCGATGCTATATTTAGCAAGGTTGACTGCTAAAAAAAATTCCATGTCATTAGTTGTGCTCCAAGTTCCAACTTCAAAAACTTCCTTTCCGTCGTAATCTAGAGAGAAACGGGCTCCTATCTTGTATGCATACATGCTCCTGATTAGCTTGATTATTTGGCAGGAGTTGGATTCAAAATCCATTCTGCTTCCTAATGTTGTCGTCCAGTTGTATGCATCCAGTGCCACCTTTTATTTCACTTCCTCATTTGAACTTTGCCCTTGCAATGTCATGTATGATCGAAAAGGATTAAACCCATACTATAACTTCCAGTGGTAGGGTTTAGATAGATTGCCACATTTATTTTCAAAGTGAAGAGTATTGGTGGCATCCTTCTTAATCTGAATTCAATTGTTTGATTTTCAGCCTCCTCTTTGGAGTAAGACACATTAGAGAAGTTGCAATTTTTCCTGTCAAATTCAACTTTCTGGTGGTTTATGTAATAAATAATATTCCTAGATATCCTACCAGCATTTGGCGTTTTCTTTTCAAAAGTCAAATCACATCTGGCTTTCCATACGTGTCATATGACAACAGAAAACATCTCAGCCCATCCCATTGAGTGGGTTCTGTGACTTTTGACGTTTAGAAGATTTGTTAGCCACTCATGGAAGTCATCCATATTGTTGAAAATTTCATTTGGTTCAAAGTGGAGTTCTCTCCAGACTTGTTGAGCTACAGGGCAATTGATGAACATATGTGATATGGTTTCCTCTTGACAATTGCATATTTTACAAATTTTGTCAATATAGTGAAGGTGTTTTCCCATTCTAGCTCCTGTTAGTAAGATAGAGTGGGCAGCTTTCCAAAGGAAAACTTTGATAGAAGGGGAGACAACTAGATTCTAGATGGCAATCCAATTTTTTGTTTCTCTTCTATTGATATTTCTATGTGTTAACTCTTTGTAAAGAGATTTCACAGAGAACTTTTCATCCTTTGACAGATACCAAATAACTCTATAATCCTGACCAGTTTGAATGTTTGTGTGTGTGTGTTATTTTCCTAGCAGTATGTGAGAATCAGTTGTAAGTTCCATTGTTGATGTTCATTCATTAGATCAGCCACCTTTTCAATATTTGTAGGGCAGTTGTTAGGTTTACTGATTAGATAATCTGAACCTTCAACCCAACTGTCCTTTCAAATATTGATTTTGTTGTCGTTTCCCACTAGCCATTTTCCATACTTTTGAATGTTTGCTATGCCATCTAAGATGCCTTTCGATACCCAAGAGTCTGTTGGTTTTGGCATTGCAGACATGTGCATAATATCTGAATTTTCAAAATACTTGGCATGCATGACTTGTGCACCCAAGGTATTAGGTTGTTGAAACATTCTCCATCCCATCTTGGAGATTAGAGCATTGTTAAATTTTTCCAAGTTTATGAAACCTAGCCCTCCTTCCTCTAAAGGGGTACACACTCCTGTCCAAGATTTCAGGTAAACACCTTTTGATTTACCATCTTCTTTGCCCCATGAAAAATCCCTATGGATTTTATTCAACTCATCAGTGATTGTTTTTGGTATTTTAATACTCATTTGATAATTTGCCATTATGTAAGTTACATGTTTGATAAAGACCGTCTTCCCCGCGGGGTTGATAGTTTTGTTATTCCATCCCCCCATCTTGTGTTTGATGAGATCAATCACTGGATGAAAGGCTTTAACTTTTGACTTGTTAGCAAAGAAGGGAGACCCTATATACTTATCTTTAAGGGATATAGGATTAACCTTCATGAGGCCTGTTATACTCAATTTCTTATCAGAAGAGGTGTTATTGCTTGAAAAGATTACAGACTTAGAGAGGTTTATCATTTTCCCCGAGCAGGAGATGAAACTAGCAATCATGTCAAGGATGTTATTAGCTTCATTTGTGTTTGCTTTGCAGAAAATGATGCAATCATCCGCAAATAATAAATAACTAATGGGATGAGCTTTTTTCACAATTTTGATGCCATGTATTTTTCCTTCGTTTTCCGCTTTCTTTAGAGTTCTGGAGAAAACTTTCATACATAGGATGAAGAGGAAAGGGGACAAAATATCCCCTTTCCTAATCCCTCTAGTTGGATTGTAGGTTTCACAAGGGACTCCATTCAATAAGATTGCAAGACTAGTAGTTGATCTGCATTGATGTATGATATGGCACCAAGTTTTTGAGAAACCCATTTTTTCTAGGACAACTAATAGGAAGGGCTATTCAACTCTGTCAAAAGCTTTTGACATATCTATCTTAATGCCCATCCATTCCTGTAGATCTCTTCTGGTTCTCATATTATGAATAATCTCATGAGAAACCATAGTGTTGTCAGTTATCTGCCTCCCTAGAATTAAGGCAGATTGGTAGGGAGAGATGATCTTACACAGCAAAGGTTTCATTCGTTTGGAAATGAGTTTGTAAGTTGTGTTACAAAGAGATATTGGTCTAAAGTCCCCTGGCGTAGAGGGTAGTTGGACCTTAGGAATGAGGGATATAAAAGTGGTATTCATTTCCTTTAGCATATATCCAGTATCAAAGAAATTGTGAACTAGTTTTATCAGATCCTCTCCTATGGTTTCCCAATTATCTTGAAAGAAATTTGGGGGCAAACCATTGGAACCAAGAGATTTATTTCCTTCCATGGCAAACAGAGTATCTTTTATTTCAGCATCCTTAGGTGTTTCAAGGAGGAGCTCATTTTCTCTATCAGTAATAGAAGATGGTATTAGATTTATCAAATCCCTATTTAGGACAGGAGAGTTGTTATTGGAGATGCTCTTGAAATGGTCAGTTAGACAGTTTGAGATTTCACTTATTTTCTCCAACCAGGTGCCATTTGGATTTTTGATAGACTCAATTCTATTCCTGCTGTATCTTGTCCTGGCAACATTATGGAAGAAAGAGGTATTTATATCACCCAGATTTATTATCTGATTCCTACTTTTGATTTTTCAGTAATTTTCTTCAATATCCTGCCATTTACTCAGAGAGGTTTCCAATCTCTTTAGAGTAGTATGGCATCTATTGCTATTGTTAGACAACACTTCTATCTCCTTTTTGATCCTAGAGATATTGTTTTGAATGTTGCCAAAAGTATTTTTATTCCAACTATTGAGGGAAACTTTAACATTTTTAAGATTTTTTGCAAAAGAGAAACTCACAGATCCCTGTCTTGTTGTGCTCCAAGTATCCATGATTAATCTCTTGCAATCAGGATGTTCCATCCATCCCCCAAAATACTTGAAAGGATAAGCACCATCCTTCCAAATTGGGTTAGTTTTAATGATAATAGGACTATGATCAGATCCCCTTGCAATGAGATGATGGATTGTGGATTTTGGGAAAAGTTCAATCCATTTTTCATTGCTCATGGCTCTATCAAGTCTCTTTTCCACTCTTGAGTTATCAGTTCTATGGTTGCTCCATGTGTAAGGATAACCTTTAAACCCCAAATCTTGTAAATTCATATCAGAGATTTTATTTCTAAATATAGTGGCTTCTCCTTCATCAAATAAGTTACTTCCCTTTTTTTCCTCTCGACTGAGGACAACATTTAGGTCCCCCATCACAAGCCAATGAATGGTTATGGTTTCAGCTATACTAACAAGCATATCCCAAGACTGTTGTTTATTAGTAGGGTATGGGCTGCTATAGAAAGCTGAAACCATGTATAAACTGTTGGAACAGTTTTCTTTGGCTATAGCATTAATCTGGTTATGTGTTGAGCTATCTATGGTAATAGTAAGATTATGTTTCCAAATCAGGGCCATCCCCCCTGCTTGGCCTCTAGGAGGGACCAACCAATAGTTATGGACATTCACAGATTTTAGAATACTATGCATTTTTCTATTTTGTTGTTTAGTTTCTAGCAAGCAAATAATGTCTGGATTTTCCTTATTCCGGATATCTAGAAGGTACTTTTGAGTATTTTTTTTTGCCCTAAACCTTGCCAGTTCCAAGTTATAACTACAATAAATTCCCAGAAGTAGGATATTATAGGATAGTCCTTTCCCTTTTTCCTATGATAGAGCATACTAAGTTTTGAAAAAATTTGCTGGATAATATTATAGTGTAACTTGGAATGGATTAGTTTATAGTTTAGGATTACCTTTTGGGATTTGTCAGACCATCCTGCTCCAGTTCCTTCTTCCTCAGTCACTGTTACTTCTCTCTTTTTTTGATTATCCATCAATGGCATGTCCTTTGAATGACTGTCGTCTTTGTCTTCCATTACTTCTTCAAAAACCTCTTTTTCTTAGCCTGGCCTGAGTATTGTGCTCTTTCCTCCTGGTGGACAGCTTCAAATTTCTTGAGAAGGTTTGTTGGCCTTTGCTTCCTTGTCCAAGATTTTGTTGGGCTTTCTTAGACAGCTTGCTGAGGTAGCATCTTTTCAAAACCTGATGGGATTATAGGAGGAGACTTTTTGTTGTTGTTTACCACCTTCAATCTATCAGAAGTTTTGATGGATGGTGATCTTATTAACTTTATGCTCGAGTTTTCCTTGGTGCATTAAGCACTTCCTCCTCCTCCCAAGGAGAAACTTTGCTCCTTATCCCATTCCATGAAATTTGTCTTAGAGGGGATATTTGTGAAGGGATCAGCGAGATCAGCAGACTTCAAGTTATGAAAGAATTCTTCCTCCGTGATAGCTTTGCTATTTACCTCCCCTTCTTCATTACCTGTTTCAACAACTTGTGTTTCTTTGCCATAGAAACCCATTATTCTCAGAGCATTTGGGATGTCATTGTTTGTGACTTGTACTTTTACTAGGTACGAATCTGATGACTCCGAGTTTCCATTCTCACTGCCTTGAGATGGTTGTTGGCTGATATTTGAAGTACCCCCAACTTCCATACTACGATTGTTCGTTGCTCCCTCTTTGACAGTAGCTACTATGTCGACTGGTTTACATGCTATAGCTCCATGATCTGGAATTCTACAGATCTTGCATAACTTTGGGTGGATTGAGTAAGCATACCCAATCCTAGTCTTTTTGTCTCCCACATTCCAGTAGGCATTTCTTCTTTAAGATTGATAAGAACCATGACGTTCACATTCTTTTCATCTTCATCTCTCCCATATGGTCTTTTAGAATCTTTTAGAACTCCTGTTGGTTTGTTGATTTCATACAAAGCTTCCCAGGAAGTCATTCTTGTTGGAACCCTCTTTAGGTGGATTCTCATTAGAACATAATCAAACATCTTTTTTTTATCACAAATATCTTTTTTTATCACAAATAAGTTGTAGCTGGCGTTTAGTAATTGTCTGTTCGGAGTGCAAACCTGTCTTTTAAAGACTTTTTCATTTATTTGTGATTTTATCCATGAAAAGAAAAGAGTAATAATTTTTAAAGACAAACATCTTGTTTTTATACAACTGATTCAATTGATACTAGACAGAAAAATCTCAAAAATCATTTACAATGGATTTTCCACTAGTCCACCCATAGTTCTACAACTAAATCGTTTATTTCTTATGTTTGAAATTTGAAGGTAAATTCAAAGCAGTGTGATATTGTCATAGCATACTGATTTCTCCACCTATCCTCGAGGAGGACGAAATTTTTGTCCGACATTCACAAATTTAAAAAAAAGTCTATCCCATTTTAACATTATAGTTCAAGATAATATGTAAAATGAAATAAGCTTGTAATGACTATCAAAGTTTACTCTAAAGTAGTTACAGATTTAAGATGTTTCCTCGAGTAAGATAGAAATGTCACTGGTTGGTAAGGTGGCCGAAGGGCACAACAATTTTTTAACAATATTAGTGAATAACTATGATTTTTAAGTTAAAAGTTTAGATTGAACAATTTGATTCTCTATACAGAAGTTATACAGAGAGAAGAAAAAAAAGAAAGAAAAGAAGAGACGGTGAAGTTGTGTGACTGCGAACCAAGTAAAGGAAAGGATTGAGAGTAAAAAACATACACATTTATATCACGCAAGCCACGGGATTTCTCTCCGTAATTCTTGCGATCACTCTAGAATTATACTCCGTAGTAAAACAAAAGCGCATCATGGGGCCAAAATCATTAGAAAAACTAGGAATCCTATATTTGGTTGCTAGACTCGCAACAAAATGGGCACCGCGGTTTTATTTTTTGCAGACTCGCAACAAGATGGATACGACTATATTATAGAATATATAAGTTTTATTTTTTAAATCAATCTAGAATTGTACTACGTAGTAAAAAAAACACGCAACAAGATGGGCACGACTGTATTATAGAATATATAAGTTTTATTTTTTAAATGTTGGGGAAATTTTTGCAATGCGAACGACTAGTGCTTTTCAGCGAAATTGGTTAGCTCTCTGGCTCCTCTTGCGGCAACTCCTCCAGTCTTGGAGTTTAAAAAGCAACCTCAACATTTCAGTCTATACGTTGTGGACATTAGTATGTTTTTTCTACTTGTCAGTGGCGGAGCCAACTTTTAAGTTTAAGGGGACTAAATTTTTTTTGATAAACTTGGTGGACTAGATTATTAAAAATCAGTGGCTAAATCCTAAAAACTAGAGGATTAAACTAAAAAACTGAAGAAAACTAAGGCTAAACATGGATTTTTGAAATTTTAGGGGGCTAGAGCCAGGGTTAGTCAACCCTTGGCTCCGCCCTGCTTGTGGGTCACTTCGGGTATTTACCTTGAAACAACAAATTAGAGATGGAGGAATTCAAAGAGTTTGATTCTTTCGTCTCCTTCACGTAGATAATATCATCTTGAATTTGTTTATTTTCTTGTGTGCATATTGTATTCCTTTCAAGTTTGCAACTGTTTGGGTATGATGGGGTTTGTTATTACTGAAGATTGTGATTAGAAGACTGTTTGGATGATTATTTGAGGTGATTTCCAGTCCATAGTTTTCATTTTGATCAAGTTTGGAACAGATTCAGTTAGTATTCTAAATGTTTGATAAAATGTCTGACAGAGATTAACACCAAAGCCAGCGTCACTCTGAAGGCTGCTGCTGCTGCTGCTGCTGCAACCATTTCATTCCCTCTAAAGAAAGCTTCAAGATGTAAGCTTTCATTAATATACGCAATTTTTATCAGTTATAATGATGTAAAAGTTGAATGTGTTAGAAAGGATATTATTAGCTGTTGTTATGGCTCTAAGAAATGAGGTTGCAAACTGTCAGAACAACCTTTAAGTTGAATTATTTAACTGTTGATCAGACAGCCATCTACATCACTGAACACTTCAAACTGGAAATGAGAGGCATTAACTAAAACATATTCACCTCAGTCGCCAAAACGGCAAATACAGACCTGTTATTATTCTTATTGCAATGCCCCAAGTTACAAGTAGAAAGTAAGGGCTCCTTAATTGGTGCTCAGAGAATCACTCGCTCTACAAGGATTAAAGTAGAACCACACCTAAGCCATGTAGGTATTTCACTGATATTGTGGTTTCAATGTACCAACTGGCTGGGTTTTCGTTTTTTCTTTTTTTCTTTTTATGTTTGATTGATTTGTAACAGGATGACTATTCTGAAGATGAACAATTTAAGGTCAATTGGAAAAGAGCAGCTATCAATAGTGGCTTTGGTTTTGGATTTGTTGTTCTTCCACACTTTCCAAATACTTGTTTAATAATTGTTATTCAGCTTTCCCTAATTAGGGGGATGAACTCATTTCTGCTTATTAGTTTCCCTTCATTGATACCCCTCTTGCAGAAAACATGGGAGTGCTTTTGTTTTTCGCCAATATCGCCTAATTGGTTTTGCCCCAATTGCTCTAATTCAAAGAGTTTCTATGCATATTCTTAACTGGGGTTGTATATGGAGAGATGAATCGTAGCTTAGAGTTGTTTATGGATTGCTCTTAATTGATGATACTCACAATGGAAATAATGAGATAATTTTTAGTTTTTTTAGGGCACAGTTGTACTGGTAAATCCATAGAGTTACCATGTTTTTGCAACCTAGGGTAGCGTGGATATCCTAGGTACCCAAATGAAGCGTGGCATTACCATTGATATTGCCTTATGGAAGTTCGAAACTACCAAGTACTACTGCACAGTTATTGATGCTCCTGGACATCGTGACTTTATCAAAAACATGATTACTGGTACTTCTCAGGCTGATTGTGCCGTCCTCATTATCGATTCTACCACTGGAAATTTTGAGGCTGGTATCTCAAAGGATGGTCAGACTCGTGAGCACGCTCTTCTTGCTTTCACCCTTGGTGTCAAGCAGATGATCCGTTGTTGTAACAAGGTATACCTTTCTCACAGTTATTTTCCTGTCTATAAAATTTAGACTTTCCAATGCTGTTTATCCTTCCCGTGGCTAACTATTATTTCATGTGTTTCGTGTTTGTGTTTGTAGATGGAAGCCACCACCCCCAAGTACTCAAAGGCTAGGTACGATGAAATTGTGAAGGAGGTCTCATCTTACTTAAAGAAGGTTGGATACAACCCAGACAAACTTGCCTTTGATCCCATCTCTGGATTCGAGGGAGACAACATGATTGAGAGGTCCACCAACCTTGACTGGTACAAGGGACCAACTCTCCTTGAGGCTCTTGACAATATCTCTGAGCCAAAGGGACCCTCAGACAAGCCCCTTCGTCTTCCACTTCAGGATGTTTACAAGATTGGAGGTCTTGGAACTGTGCCAGTGGGACGTGTTGAAACTGGATTCATCAAGCCTGGTGGTTGTTACCTTTGGACCCACCAGGTTGACCACTGAAGTTAAGTCTGTGGAGATGCACCACGAAGCCCTTCAAGAAGCTCTTCCAGGAGACAATGTTGGGTTCAATGTCAAGAATGTCGCAGTGAAGGATCTCAAGCGTGGTTTCGTCGCCTCGAACTCCAAGGATGACCCTGCAAGGGAAGCTTCCAACTTCACCTCCCAGGTCATCATCATGAACCATCCTGGTCAGATCGGTAACGGTTATGCCCCAGTTCTTGACTGTCACACATCTCGCATTTCTGTGAAGTTTGCTGAGATCCTCACCAAGATTGATAGACGATCCGGAAAGGAGCTTGAGAAGGAGCCCAAGTTCTCTACGTTTTCAGTTGCAGCGTATCTAAGTTGCAAATCAGAATACTCACACAAAAATAATATATCTTGATATATTAACTGTAAGAGAAAGTAAAGGAACACTAACTGCAGAGAGGATTAAAAATTTAAAAAGATGATTGAGATATCATCTATTACTGCTGCTTCAGAGAATAAAAGAAATATAATTGAAAAAGAATCTTGGGGTTTCTTGATTTTCTATGTGTTTCTAAAGGAGATGAAATCTGTAGCGAGATAGAAAGAAAGAGAGAGATGGTGTATGAATGAGAGATTATGAGAATATGTTGTGTTTATATAGACTTAGACTTGGGGATATTCAGCAGTGGTGAACGTACAGTAGCCCTCGCTTCTTGACCTGATTCACCTGGTGCCCTAAACTTAACCTGACCCAATCTCTATTAACGTTCCAATAAGACTTCCTCCCTCAATATCTGTTTTCCCAGGTGTTGCTCTTCCGGCAATTGTAACATCACCATCGTATATACACGTCACCCTTTGTGGAATGGGATAGTGGTGGGTCAACTTACATCGATAGGATTTCCTCGGGTGTATTTTCTGGTTCACCCTTCTTTGCCTGCAATAAGCATTTGAGAATGTTCAGTTCAGAATGAAATATTAAATGGGAATAACAGCAAAACAGTATATAACTTCATTAATAATCCTGCACAAACCATAGATAAATCAAGCAAGGAAGTTGAAGAAACCACCCACCTTAAGAATAAATCCAGGAGTGTCAATATTAGTGAGATTGGGACCATGTGCATACTCAGTTCTCATGACAATCAGCTTAGAAGAAACTGTGGTTTTAGTCTTGTTCAAAAGAGCCTCTGTCCTCGTTTTATTAGTGTCAGCAATCTTAGATGCTGATGAAACCGGATTTCCATATTCTTCAGAATCCTCTTCCTGTATTCAACCAATATGTAAGTAAGATGATACACTTGGAATGCAAACCACCTTCAGATAGAAAATGAACATGCACATGTAGTTAAAGCTTCTAAAGTGCAAAACGAATACAAATTCATGGTTCTTAACTCCTACATTACCATTACCATTCTCATAGAATTCAATTTCCTTTTCAGAAAATGAGAATCCAAAATCAGATACATACAATTTCAAATTGCACATTTGCGTTATGCCTCATTTTACAAAAAAAAAATGACCATAAAAGGGACTCCCTCCCTTCGAGCCTTTCGGTCGGTCGACCCAAATATATAAAAAAATAAATGTGACCAGAAATAGCTCAATTCAACCAATGTACATTTTAAAAGGACTTTAGATACATCTTAAGAAGTTGCTTTTACTTGAAGAAGCAAAATACGTCAGAAGTTAGGCTAAATACTATAGCGCGTATGGATACGAGAATCAGAAGCCATTATGTTTTCCAAAAATTTGACTTTTTTGTTTCTAAAAGTTATTTTGAATGTCACATCCACACTAACTTCTTGCATTTTTTAAGAACGCGCAATTGGGGGATATCAAAACTAATTGGTAGGGTTGTCAATGGATATTCGATATCCGGTATCCGTTTCCGAACATCCGGATTCCGTTAGGTTAATATCCGACATAACAACTATCGGATATCCGATAACCTTAACGTAACGGATATCCGTTTATTAACATAACGGTATCGGTTAAGGGAGTTTCCGTTAGGTTAATATCCGATACCGTTAGTGTATAACTATATCATAAAATTTTCGGAAATTTTCGATACCTAATACCCTTTAGGTTTACTATTTAGCCATTTGATTACGTCTCTCCTAAGTAAATATCGGAAATTATCGAATATTAACGGAAATTATCGGAAATTATTGAATATTAATGGAAATTATCGAAAATTATTGAAAGTTTTTTGTATCATGAGTAGATAACGGAAATTAACGGAATAATATCCGATATCCGATAGCTTATCCTTAACCTTATCGATATTGAATTTTTGAATTTCGACGGATATTATCGGATACCGGATATCCGACAACCCTTAACCTTATCGGTATTGCCAATATCCGACGGATTTTTATCCATTGACAGCCCTACTAATTGGGGGATATGAATTACTTCCCCCATCCAATAGTGATTGCTAAGGGGTGTTTTTGGGGGGCAAAAATACTAAAATACTCTTCATTCAAAATAAAAAATCAAAAAACAAAATCATATCCCCGTTTCCATCTTCACCTCTTATTAATCTCTTTTAGGGTTAGGGATTTGAAACCTAAATATTGCCCACTCCCTTTCAAATTCTAAATTTTCCCCACTCCCTTTCAAATTGTCTTCTCCTTCTCTGTCGGCTCCTCAATTTGAAATCGATTCTTTTTTTTTTTTACATTCGGAAGTGATGAATACCATGCCGGAAGTGATGAAGACCATGCCGGAAGTGATAAAAAAATTCCAGAAGTGATGAAGACCATGCCGGTATAGATGAAGACCATGCCGGTAGTGATGAAGACCATGTCAGAAATATTTTTTTTTACATCTTCGGAAATGATGAAGACCATGCCGGAAAATGGTGCCGGCATGCTTGGTAACTAACATTAAATGCCGTAACTAAGTACCGGCATGCTCAATAGAAATCTATCAATGCCGGTACTCAAGTGAAATTTTTTTTCAAGTTTCTGGATACTTTACATCATGTGCCGGCAAAGAAATTCAAGCATCATACGATGCCGGTAGCTGTACCGGCATGCTCTAGAATTAACTGACTGTACCGGCAGTGGACTGAAAAACAGAAAAAAAAAATCAAAACGGACTGACTGTGCCGGCAGGTCGATCACCGAAAATTCTGCCTAGAGGCAAACATTTATGAAAATTTCCAACATATGCCGGCATGGTATTCATACTTCTTCTGCGCCGGTACCGAGATTTTTCAGAGAAAAAAATGGAGAATTCAAAGAAAAAACTTCTTTTTATAATTGAGCTAAAGATTCAGCAACAACTCTCTTTTCACTATCATCCACCATTTTCACCAAAAAAAACTTTCCTCTCAAATTTTTTTCCCTCCAACTCTCACCTCACCCAAAACTAAATAATACACTAATCATTTATCAAATAATCTTATGATTTTCCTAAGTATAATTAAACACTAAACCTGATTAGTGAGGGGTAGATTAGGAATTAAAAATAATAATTTGATAAGGGGTGACCCTAAATTGATATTTGTATCCAGTTTCATTCCTTTTCCTCTATCCCCCAATTAGTTTTGATATCCCCCAATCGCGCGTTCTTTTCTAATTTCTAGAAGTCGAAAAAATTACTTTTGAACGTGCATCTGAACGCACCATAAATTCCAGAATAACTTCTACACCGACAGATAGAAATTCATCTTTTTAGGTAAAAAAATAAATATATATATATATATATATGTATAAATATATATATATATATAATAAAATAAAAAATAATCATTTAAATTTTAAGGTAGACAAAAATATCAAAATTGGCTTTGGAGCCCACAAAATAAAACACAAACGAAGTCCATTTGAAAGAACGATTTTTTGGGGACTACTCAAAAAATGGGGGGAACTACTCTCAAATTTTTGGGGTGGTTATTGGTAGTAATTTCAAATCACCCCTTATCTGATTTTTTTTAAATATCTACTTTATCCTTAATGATTAACTTAGTTAGTGTGATGATTAATTAGTGTTAGTGTTATGATTAGTAACTGATTAATTAGTGACTAGTGAGTTATATTAGTAGGATTGTTTTGTTATAACATTATTATTGAGAGATAAGAAGAAGAAGAAGGAAATATGAAGAAGAAGAAGAAGAAGAAGGAAATATGAAGAAGAAGATGGGTGAACCCAAAAATCTTTTTTTGAGTTTAGTAATTATGATTTGAGTGATTCATGTGATGATACTTCAGAATCAGAATCACAACCCCCTTCACCTCATTGTGTATTTGTCAATACTTCTAATGATCCAAATATGAGTTATTTGTTAGATGATGAAAACTTTTTTCTCCAATCTCAAGCTAACCAAACAAATGATGGATTTCATCAGCCACAACCTGAAGATGAAGCTATGGGTACTCAGGTATGCCTCATATTTAGTTAATGTAGCTTGAATTGTGCAAAAATTTGGCCAAACTCAAAATTTGTGGAAAAAATTTGGTGAGGTCAACCTAGTTCGGTTACCAAATTTAGCTTGCGAGGTAACCGAACCGTTCTTAATGTGTAGTTCGGTTACTAAATTGAGCAGACGCAGGTAACCGAACTACATGTTAATGGTGGTTTTTTAGAGTTCGGTTAGAGTGTGTTGTTCGGTTGAGTAGATATCAGCACTTTTGATACCGAACTTTCTGTTCGGTAAGGTCGCATAAAAATATAAATACAGCGTTTCTAACCGAACCTCTGAGTTCGGTTTAGTCGAGTTTTTCAGTTTTATTGCCGAACTTGTACATAGAAAATCTAAAGATCGAGTTCGGTAAGAACCCAATTTATTTCTGTAAACTACACTACCGAACTTTGTGTTCGGTAGGGTCGATAAAAAGTTTACATTACCGAACTTGTAAGGAATTTTTTTATGGTATTGACGTTGTGCTATTACTTGTAGGTTCCATGTGATCCAATAGAACCAATGGAAAACCAACCTTCCCCAGTTGGTATTTTGTACGATGACACATCCCATCACTATATGAATGACTTGGTATTCCCAAATACGGAAGATGCAAAGAGTTGGGCTAGACAACATGCACAAAAAGACATGTGCGTTTTATTATTGAATGGGAGAGAAAGCAAAACTCGGTTTGAAATGGTTTGTGAGAGAAGCGGTGATCCTGATAAAAGCCACAAGAGGAAGGGTTATGTTTATAAAGGAAAGACAAATACGAAGAACAAAACTTTCTCAAAGAAGATTAATTGACCATTCAAGCTTGCATTTAATTACAACGAAGATAAGAGTGGATGGGTTCTTTACAGGGTTATGCAAGGTTGTCATAATCATCCTCGTCCGGAGCATCTGGAAGGACATTTCAAGGCGGCAAAGCTAACTCCTAAAGAGATGGACAAGGTATCTAAAATGAGGACAATGGGTATTTCACCGATTCAAATGCTCCAAATACTAAATGAGGATAACAAGGATAACCTCTCATCTTTGTCCACAATTTACAATGCAATTGAGACAATTAGAAGGAAGGAATGGAGAGATAGACAAGTAATGCAACAATTGTTTTTTTTTGGCCCAAGAGAAAAACTACGCGGTTCAGAAGGATGTGGATTCAGAAGGAGAGATAACACAACTCTTTATTGCGCATCCGACAAGTGTTCAATTGGCTCAATGCTTTCATCAAGTTCTAATAATGGATTGCACTTATAAAACAAACAAGTACGAGATGTCATTGTTGACTATTGTTGGGCGTACTTCGACGAAGTCACCGTTTACCGTGGTGTTTTGTTTATTAAGAAATGAGCAAGAACCTAGTTTCATTTGGGCACTAAACCAAGTTAAGGCAAGAACCTAGTTTCATTTGAACCTAGCTTCGTCTTCTTTTTCTCTTTAACAGGAACAATTTCTTGCTCTTCTTCATCATCATCCTTTCCTTCTTCTCCATCCTCTTCCTCTTCTTCTTCATCATCATCCCCTCTCTCTCTTCTCCATCCTCTTCCTCCTCTTCATCGTCTCCCTCCTATCCCTCCTCTTCCTCCTCTTGTCCGTCTCCATCTTTGCCGGGTTCTAGTTCTTCTTCTTCTACATTTCATTGGTCTTCATTTCCTTGCTCTTGTTCAACCTCTTCATTTCCTTGGCCTTCATTTTCTTGATCTTCTTCGTCATCATTCTCTTCTTCAATAACATTATCAATTGTATTCTCCATCACCTCTTCATTGACATCTTGGATTACATCACGAACATTATCTTGGTTGACTTCCAGTAACAAGCCACCTCCATGTTTAGCATTTGTGGCACCACGTTTTCGGAAATCTAAATGTTTTGCTCCACAAGGGGTGGGAGTTTTCAAATCCTCATCTAGTTGTAGTCTCAATCTTTTTCCTTTGTTCCTAATGAACAAAAACCAAAGTATTAGATAAACATAAGAGAATATTGTGTTATCAAATCAAAAAGAACTAAAGAATAAAGTAAACACAACACTTGTGATTAGCAGACTATAGTTCGGTTACCAAATTTTTTTTGCATCGTAACCGAACTACATATTTCAAAAGTTCGGTTAGCCATAAAAATTATCGACAAAACCGAACTCATTCTTAACTTTTGAAAATTTTAGTTCGGTTACGAGAGTTTTTTTTACGAGCACACCGAACTAAAATTTCAAAAGTTCAGTTAACAAGAGAAATTATCGACAAAACCGAACTCATTCTTTCAAAGGAAAGATTGAGTTCGGTGACGATATATTTTTTTTCGAGTAGACCGAATTGTGTAGTTCGGTTACCAGATATTTTTCAATTTTTTTGCGAACACACCGAACTGTTCTTATTTTTGGAGTTCAGTTAGCAATTCTAGGGTTACACAAAAAATTCTCCTAGCCGAAATGTCTATTGTAACTACCATTTTCAATGGGTATTGATGATTTCTAATCGATTTCTTCAACAAATAACGAATTGAAAAGAATGGGTAAGAAGGAAATTACCCGCGGATTTGCATTTCACTTGAATCGGACTTCTTGGTTGTTGTTGGATGATTGATTTTGCCTCTGAACGGTGGTTCAAGTTCTTTTTGAAGTAGCAATTGTTTTGGGAGATTCACTATATGTGGGAGTCCCGGACTCAATCTTGGAAGTCTGGGTGTTTGCTTGGCACGCATTGCTTATGAAGATTGATTAATCGACGATGAAATTTTTTCGAATCGACGATTAACGTCGATGTTGACGAAGAAGAGAAAAAGGAAGAAGAAGATGAAGAAAAGAATAATCAGTTTTGAAACCGATTTTAAGTTTTTTATTAAGGTTTTAATTAGGATTTAATTAGTGGGTTAGATTAGTGGGTAGTGGGTTAGATTAGTGGGTTATTAGGGTTAGTTATAACCTTAATTAGAATAAGAGAAGATTAGTCTTCCCTAATCTTTTAGGACACCCCTTATAATGTAGGGTGGACATTTGTATCACAAAGTAGTTCCACTTTTTTGAGTAGTCCCCAAAAAAATCGTTCATTTGAAAACGGAGAGAAGCTTGTTCATTCTCATAGTACCCTGCTTCACAAAGGCTAACCGAAGAAATTTGACTTGCCTAACAAATTTGCATTAAGTACATCTCCCCATAACGAACTCCAAATGGATAGGAAGGAAGTGACAAATTCAAAAAGGTAGAGACGCATTTCAGATGTCCATCGTTGTCTGATAGCATAAGCGAACAACAAAGATTTGCATTTCACATGAAACACGCGTTTTTTCTCTATTTAACTGGTCTTGTTTTTTGATCATAGAAATTATTGGGCCGACCGACCGGAAGGCCCGTAAGAGGGAGTCCCGGAAATTGATTTTGGTGGTAGTCTTTGGGTAGGGCTGCACAAAACCGACTCAACCCACCAACCCAACCCACACCCGCCTGAAATTACCCGCGCCCGACCCAACCCACTTAGGAACGGGTCGACTATGGGCCACAACATCAAAACCCATCGTATGGTGGGTAGACTGTGGGTGACAACTTCCCTCGCCCGACCAAACCCACCCACCCACCTAAATATTTCTGAATTAATGCTAACCCTTAAATTACCTATCCTAGATAAACCACATCCATTGAAGTGATAATATATAATGCCTAAACCTAATCATCGGTAGATTCTTTTCACTGAAGAGTCTTCAATCAGTTCCCTTCAATGGAAGTCTCAGAGGCTCAGTTTATTTTTTCATTTTCTCTTCGCTTTGTAAATCAAATCACAACATCACCAGCAGCAATCAATCAACATCGTCATCAGTAAACCAACAACCACAGGTGAGAGTAGGAATCATTGTAATTTGTAAATACTAATTAGGGTTTTGTTTCCTAAGATTGATTTTGGGTTGGCTTATTTCAATTGGGTTCTTAATGTAATGTTCATTGTATTTTATGGTGGGTAACCCACCACCCACCCGATCCAACCCACCGTAATGTGGGTCGGGTGAAAATAGACCCATTGTAATGTTGGGTTGGTTGCGGGTGACAACTTCTGTTACCCACCATCAGTGGGTTGGGTGACGGGTGAGGCCAAACCCGACCCAACCTGACCCATGTGCAGCCCTATCTTTGGGCCATGAAAAGTCCAAAATACCCTTAAATTTAAAAATCAATTCCTTCACTATCCTCCTCATTTCTATTTTTATTTTCACCCCTACCATTGTCACCGACAGCATCACCTTTGCCGACACCACCCACACCCACAGTATTGCCGCCGAGGCCATTCTTTCCACCACCACCACCATTCTTTCCTTAACCACCGCCGTATTTAGCACTGCCATCACCACCACCGTTCATTTTTCCACAGCCAACCCCATCACCAATTTAACCAGTACTCTTCGTTATACTTAATCAGTTAATTCTGATTCTGTCACCACCAACACCCTCCACCAGCACTACCGTCACCGCCAGCAACAATTATCACTAATTCGACCAATTTTCAATTTTGCTTCACTGTGTAGCACCGCCAACACCCTCCACCATTGATCCATCATTATCACTATCACCACCAGCACCAGCAACCAATTTCGATTACATTTTTCAGTTTCACCGATTCCGAATTTCAATTCACACTCACTGCCACCACCATCCTCCACCTCCATCAGTTTCATACACAACACTTCAGTTCATACACCAATCCTGATTGTTGAGATACAAAGGAAAACTAAAGTTAATTGGATAATCCAATTCAATCGAATACAAACGTTAGCTACTAATTGAAATACAGAAACCCTGACCTCTAATACCAATCGAATAGATTGCAGAAGAGAGGGCGTGAGGCTACGGTATTTGTGACAAATTATTTTTGCGAAGAACAAGATACAGTTTCTTTTGATCGGAACAGAGTGGGGAGATTAATTTCATGGTAGAACGGAGATCTCTCTTTCTTAAAGGTGCGGTTGTAAATGTGAGGGAAAGAGGAAAACTGGAAAAGGTAGTGAATAGATTAGCTAGGTTTAGGCTTCTTTTGTTGTGGTTAATTTCAAAAGATAAAGTTCATTCAATTACAAAGCTTTAGGCTTCTTTTGTTGTGGTAAGTGGCCATTAAACCTGCACTTGGCGGAAAGTAAGGATAAAGTTCTTTTGTATACCATTATCAAAACATTGAGGTTCTGGATGCAAGCACATAGCATCACCGCCAAACATTGAGGTTCTGGAGTCAAGCACATAGCATCACCGCCACGTACGACTGCCATCACCACAAAAAAAGAATCCCAATATAATTATAAACAATTTCGTGCCGATACAACTTAATTATAAAGAGAAAAGCAAAGTGGTTCCATATATGTTCGGGGATCACAATTATTTTTTTTTACCGTCTCAATATAATGGCGTTTTGTTGTTTTTTTATTTCTGTTCGT
Organism: Papaver somniferum; assembly: GCF_003573695.1. Lineage (NCBI taxonomy): Eukaryota > Viridiplantae > Streptophyta > Magnoliopsida > Ranunculales > Papaveraceae > Papaver > Papaver somniferum. The sequence goes on along the minus strand of NW_020626596.1, from coordinate 13,491 downwards.
CCCGCCCCACCGTGACAACGGTGTTCTAGTTTATAGTGGTGCGGTACTGTATGTTATGGCAGTGGCTTTGTATCAGATTAAAATTATTTTTAGATCCAATAAAATTTGGGGTTAAGTTAACGAAATTGATTTGTATCAGATTAAGTTAGGACGATGGAGAATGAACTACACAAACACAAGTATTTGACTGAAATTTTTCTCCAGTGACTGATAGGATAGTGAAGAAGTTCAAGAAGATAATTATTTCTTTAAAGCTACTCCCTCCGTTTCTGCAAAAGAGATACTTTCACTTTTTTTTAATTTAGCCTATTTTTAGACTAAAATGAAAGAGTGAAAGTATCACTTTTCCAAAAACAGAGGGAGTATTAGATTAGGAATGTGGGTTTTATTTGAACGCGCGATTGGGGATATCAAAACTAACTGGGGATATAGCTACATGACAAAAACTGGATCCAAATATCAAATCCGGGTCACCCCTTATGTAATTATTTTTTTAATTCCTAATCTAGCCCTCACTAATCAGGTTTAGTGGTTAATAATAATTAGTAAAATCTTAAGTATTTGTGGGATAGATTAGTGTGTATTTTTATTTGAATTTGTGTGAGTGAGGTGAGAGTAGGAGGGAAAAATATTTTTGAGTGGAAATTTTTTTGTGAAAATGGAAGATGATTGTGAGGAGAGAATTGCAGCTGCTGAATCTTTAGCTCAACTACAACAAGAAGCATATCTTCAATCTTCGGTTAATGATAACAACTCAAAATTGGACTTATATGATGAACCAACACCCCTGGAATATGATTTTCGTGAGCATGAAGTGCTTTTTGAAGAACCAAACCAAGAAAGTAAACAAGTTGAACATACAAGCATCCCCAATACACAGGTAATGTTGCTAAGAGGTCGAAAATTTGAAAAAAAAATTGAAACCGCCATTTTTTTCTCTGAAAAAGCTTGGTGCCGGCACACATGTAGTATGAATACCACGCCGGCACCACCATAATCGGCATGGTATTCATACTATTTCCATGCCGGCGAAAAATATCCCCCATTTTGAAACAAGTGTCGGCGTGGTCTTCAACCAAAAAAATCCATGCCGGCACGCAGTTAAATTTTTACCTACCACCGAATATTCCATGGAATATCCAATCCGGCATGGTTCACTCCCAACTTTACCATGTCGGCACCACAAGAAAAACATCCAGGAGTTAAATAATTTTGAACTTAAATACCAGCGTGGTATATAAATTATCCATCACGCCGGCACAGGATTCCGGGGTGATTTATAAATTACGTAGAACGCCGACACAAATTACCGGCGTGGTTTTAGAATTATCTACCATGTCGGCGCCGATTTCCGGCTTCGAACCTTGTGTAACGACCATGCCGGTATTGCCAATTCCGGCATTAATGTTCAAGAAAAAACAATGTCGGCACTGTTTAAAATTAGGTCCTCTTTTTCAAGTGCAGTTCTGAAATGCCGGAACATTATGATGGAATGCCGGCACTTGTTTCCGGCTTTGGTTATTTTTGCGGAACTGTCGTCGAGCATGCCGGAACTAGTACTCGGCATAGTAATTTATTTTTTTTTGAACTAATTCAATTTTCTTTTCATTCATTCCTTAGATTGTGACATACATTGATCCAACAAATTCAAAACCGCTTGGTCCGGATACGTCTGAATACTATAAAATGCCTCCGGTATGTTACAAAACAATACTTTTCACCTAGTTTTTAGAACTTTATGTGGGGATTTGTTGTAATGAACCTTATAATCTCCCATTGTTGTCCTTATGTAGGGAATAAAAGATCCAAACGAAGCAATCGCTTGGGCTAAAAAGACGGCTCTTAAGAACATGTATGTGTTGGTGAGGAATACCCAAGGTTCAAATACCTGTTTTGAGATGGTTTGCGAGAGAAGTTGGTAATACAAGAAGAAGGATATCCATAAGAAAAAGGGTTATGTAGATCCAAAGAAGACTAATAGGGTATACAAGACTCGTGCGAGGAAGGATAATTGCCCATTTAAGCTTGTATTCCATCTAAGAGACAAAGAAAAGGAATGGGATTGTACGGTGTGGTTTGGCTGTCATAACCACCGGGATCCGAACTATTTTGTTGGTCACTCCCTAGTGGCGAAGCTAAAACCTCATGAATTTGAGGATCTAAAGATAATGACCAAAGAATGTATCAAACCAAGAGTGATTCTCAGAGGCTTTATGGAAAAGGATGATCAGAACGTTTCTTCCCTAAGTATAATTTATAGCGCACAGGCAACCATTAGAAGGGTGGAATGGGAAGGGAGGACCGTTATGCAAGAATTTGAGAAGATAGTTTAGGTCAAAACTACACGCGTATCATTAAAATAGGATCGGACAACAAACCCCCTTCAAATATTCATTGTGCATCCTTTGCTTTCACAATTGGCTCATACATGTTGTGGTGTCCTTATAATGGATTGCACCCACAATACAAACAAATACAACATGTCGTTGTTCAACATCGTAGGGCAAACATCGGACAAGGTATCATTCACATTGGTTTGGTGTTTAATGGAAAATGAGAGGGATCACAATTATCATTGGGCATTACGACAATTGAAATTATTGTTCCCGAAAAATCAATTACTGAGGGTCATCATAACCGATCAAGACACACTAATGAATGTTATATCCGACGTATTTCCGGATACACAAAATTTCCTATGTACATATCATATAGGTCAAAATGTGATAAAATATTGTCATGATTTGTTTGAACCCTCTAAGGAGGATATTAAGAAGACAATGGTTGCTCAACTAGAGGAAGATGTTCGCAAGAAGAAACTATCACCCGAAGAAGAAGAAGATGAAAGAGGAAAGATTAAAGAGCGAGTGGACAAAGAACACGATGAAAATCATAAAAAAGTGGTTGGAATTTCTAAAGGATTGGGAGAAAGTTTATTGGTATCTTACCGAGGATATATATGAAAAGAGATTGAACATGTTTATTGTCAAATATAACGAAGTGTATCCAAGTGCCGTCTCATATTGTCGGGATAAATTGTTGGATAAGTTTAAGGAAAAATTTGTGCGTGCATGGAAAAATTGGTATAGACACTACGAGAATGAAGCAACTAGTATAGGGGAGTCCTCTCATGGGAGATTTAAATATCTCATCCATTCCGGCCAAGGAAACGTGGTTACGGTCACCGAGGAAATGGAGCAATACTTTAAGGCTGATATCGATATGATCAAGAAGGCTTTTGAGAAAAGCTCAATGGAAAGGATGTCATCACATTTTTGATATGGTAATTTGCTCTAAGTAATAGAATTCAACGTCTCGCATTGGGCAATAAAACATATGATTAAAGAAATGAAAAAAAGAGATAAACTACGACAAACCGGGTGATGTGTGTATTTGTCCCGACATGTCTTCGTTGGGGCTTCCTGATAGACGCATTTATATGTCTAATATATCTCAATTGTATGTAGTGTTAGTTCTCGATTTTGTACTTATTTGGTTATTTTATTTATTTGTAGGTGTTTTTGGAAAAATAAGGTTTTGCGGCGAAAATGGCTAAAAATGTGGCATTTGGACCTCCGTAGATAACGTACCAGAAGCGCCCCAGAAGTATGTTGGAGACACCCCGAAAGTACCCCGGAGGAACCCCGAAAAAGTGCGGAAAACATCCCAGAAATATTGCTAAAGGGACACCGGAACTAGATAGGGGGAGGTCATCTTTAAAGTTTCAAAACTGGATTTTGGCGGGAAAAAAGGCAGCAACATCAACAGTTTTGGATCAAGGATTTGAGCGACCTAGGAGGCGATTCAATGGGCAAATTTGGTACCCACGGACTCTAAATGACATAAGGGACCTGTTAGAAGCGATTAGACCCATCTAATTGGGCTGGATAAGTCAGAAAATCCACAAAAATTCAAGACAGTGCACACGGTCCCTGTTTAGGTTTTTGAATTGGTTTGAAAGATTTGGGAGAGATTCTTGCGTGGAATATACTTCAAAAAAGTTTAGTCCAAGTCCTAGAAGATATTTGAGTCGAGAGAATAGCTAAAAACAGCCTGGAACACAACAAGAAGAGGATTATTCTTCAAACAACCCGTAAAGAATAATGGAGATTTGCAAGGGGTTTGATCGAGTTTCAAGGTGATTCAAAGCCTATAAATAGTTGGGTTTAAGTCATAGAAGGGTTAGAAACCCTTAGGAGAGAGTTTAGAGTCGAGGAGAGCCGAGGAGAAGCGATTACAGAGAGTTACAGTGCTGCTGCTGCTGTTCGAGGAGGAAGAAGAAGAGGAAGAACAGACCTGCTAAGGCAGTCGTTCTTCAACAGTCTTAAAACCAGAAACGAGTGTCGTAGTTCAACAGCGCTAGATATGTATCGTTTATAAACGGCAGTACTCATCTTTGTAACAATGACGCTGTAACGTTTATACAGCGTTGCAAACTTCTCTTTATCACCATATTCATCAATAAAAACACCTATTAAGCAATTTTGAGCAAGTTTTTGATATGAGGACCTAAACCCCTTAGCCAAGGCGACGGAGGAAGCCATTGGTCCTTATTTATGGTATAATTCTAACTTTATTATTTATTTGCAATATTATTATTTGATTATTTGCATGGAATTGAATTTTAAATATTAGTTTTTATTGAATAGTTGTGAATTATTTTGATGAAGCATGCTGGGTTTTAAAAACTTTTGATGTTTTATACTTTGTGATTACAATTATTACTTCAAAAATCTACAAAAGGCATAATATTAGAATCACTCTAAAAGAAAAATTGCATGAATATTAATTATTAGAATTTATCAAATAATGGGTCAATGGTGGAATCCAAGTCTTGGTGTTTTTCCCTAAAGTTTTCAAACAAAATGTATTTGCCTGTTTAAATTTAAATCTAAAAACTGTTTTCTTCACAAGTCTGAAAAGACCCTGTTTACCACTACAACTACAATCACTATTTGAAATACATCACTTCTGTGTCGTCATATGCTTGTGAAGTATGAAGAAGTTATACATATTGAGGTTATTGATCCGTTTTGGAAGCAACTATCTTTTTTCCCTCCCCCTACGGAAGCTCCCGTACAATCACCATGGGATACAAATGAGGCAAAGGAATTCTATGGAGCTTACTCACGTGGAAACTCGGCTGAACGACAAGTATTGTTGAGACAACTAAGGCTAATTACATGACCATGGATAACACAAAATGAAGATCCAAGAAAGAGAGATCCGCCCGGTAGACCACAAACTAAAACGACAAGGAGAAAACAAAGGAAAGAATTGAAAGCAATGAGTCAACCCGAATGTGAATACGAGGCAAGTAAGAAATGAGACCCAACCGGATGTGAGCTTTCAGAAGAAAGGTTCGCGGAAGCGCCGGTTCCAAAAAAAAGGGGTAGGCCGAAGAAGGAACCGCCATCAAGTCAACAACAAACGTGGAATTCCGTATCCACACCACAAGCCGATGAAGTGTCGGTTCCAAAGAAAAGGGGGAGGCCGAAGAAGTGCCGGTTCCAAAGAAAAAGGGTAGGACGAAGAAGTTACCGCTATTAAGTGAAGACAAATGACAGATTCCGTATCAACACCACAAGCCGATGAAGTGCCGGTTTCAAAGAAAAGGGGTAGGCCGACGAAGGTACCCGCATCGTTTAAACAAGAACAACAAGTCGAGAAAGCGGATGCCACACCTAGAGTCAATGTAGCGGAGGTTACAAAGAAAAAGGGTAGGGCTAGGAAGGTACCAACAATGATTGAACAAGGTGAGCATTCCAAAGTCACACCCATAGTTGAAGAGGCGGCTTTGCATATCAAAAATGAAAGGCCGAATAAGGAACCTACATCAAGTCAGGTACATCAAGCTGAAAATTCCGAAGTCACGCCAAAGATAAGTGATAGCAAAGATAAGCGACCAATGCCTAGTCATCAACAACAAGATGGTGAAGTAATTTCTTTTAAAAAATGCAGGGGTAGGCCAAGGAAGTACGGACTCCCAACACATACCGAAGACATTGGAAGTGTAGAGATTGCAGAGGATGGATTGGATATAATTAAGCTGAAAATTGGTAATATGAAAATGTATAAGGATTCCCTAACAGGTAAGACTTATAGACATTACCATACCAAAATAGAGGGTTATGTAGACCAACTTCCCGAGTTTATTCGCGAGTATATTGTATATACGGATGATGTCAATGGAGATGGAAATTGTGGCTATCATGCCGTGACCGAATAATCAGGAATCTTTGAGACGGCGGTTAGTAAAGGGATGACACCATGCCGATACGCTACAAAGAGGATGGCCGAACAACTTATGAAAAAGAAGAGGTGTTATAAACAATTGGTAGATGATGACGAAGGGTTTGATAGTTTGCATGTTCGGGTGTTAGGACCAGAGAACGAGATGAAGTTCCTTCCTACTGAATATTGGATGAAAATGTCGGTTTGTGGGCATCTTGTGGCGGATACATTTAACTGTGTTGTTCATTATTTTTCCCCACCGAATAGACAACTTATACGCCAAGGTGGCAAAATTTCGAAGGATCTCTTAAGAAGAGAAGAGTTGTCTTGGCGTTCGTGAACAAGAATCATTTCATTATTCTGGAGCTCAAGGAAAATTGTCCATTGCCGCCGGTTTGTCCGTTGACTCAAACAAGGATATAGTCCTCAATCACTCGGAGGAATGGATGAAATTGTATGAGGAGAACCACTAATTGTGGGATTCGTTGAAGCTATCAATTAACCCAGAGAAGGGATAAATTCCTATTCATAAATTATAAATTGAAGAAGAGTAGTTTGGAATGTGCGGTTCACTTCTACGCAACCTTTTTTTTTTGGAAGTTTGAATTATAATCATTAAACCATATGCTATGTAAGTGCAGGCATGATTTAATTCAAACTTTACAATGCCGAGAATTGGTCCCGACTTAGAAAGTCTTTTTCCTTTTATGCCGGAAAATCACCATAAATACACAGATATAACTTCCTAACAATGCCGGAATTGTAATACCGGCATTATCAAGAAAAGCGTATCTCCATGCCGAAATTCTAAATTCCTTTCGTCTGGAAAGAAATCAGTTTACCGGCATTGTTTCTACAATTTCAACCGTGTCGTTTTTGAAAAAAAAAACTTAAAAATTACAATGTTTATCATAGATTAATCAATATAAATTTTCTAATACTATAAAAAAACATTAACAAACATCTTAGATCAGTCGGTCCTTGGCTTCTTGTGAACCCTCTTCTTCGTTTCCTTCCACGAGTCCTTTGCATTTGGATCTTCAATTTTGTCTATCTTTTCCTCGACTGTCTTCATTTCTGCCGGGGTCAGCACCTCTCCTTTCTTGTTCTTGCATTTAAACCAGTTTCCCAATTTTCCTAGCCGCGAACGTTGTTGTCATATTATTCCATTAGTATGTTAACTTTTATAAGTTTATAGATATACATTCAAATAATAGGAAGTGAACCAGAATTACGTACCACCAACGTGAGGGTCTTTTGAAGTAAGGGTACAGTAAGTTTTTCAGGAGTAGTGGAGGGAGGTTCTGCTTGTGGAGGCACTGTTTCGGCGGCCGGGCGTACAATATAAGGATGGGAGTACCTCAAATGACCTCTGAGGAAGCTCGGTTCCGATTCATAACCGTTTTCCGCCAATTCCAAACCAACCATATCCAACACTAGTCGTTGTTCTTCCCTATCATTCCAATGTACTAGTAGAGGAGTTGGTTTGTAAACTACCAGCGTATACTGTTCATCTTATAGACATTGAAGAAAGTTGTCACGCCCCAAATACTAAACCTGCTTAGCTAATAATAATATAGCCTAAACCTGAAGTAATAGAATCTAGATCTTCGAACTTAAGGAACATAATCGCATAAAGTAAAACAAAACTAATTCCCAAACACTCTGATACTTAATAGATGAAAACTCTCAAATGATATGAATATATTAATATGTTTTTTTACAGATAAACAAAGAATACACACACATATATATATAAGATCCATAAATGTTCTTAATCTTCTAAAGTTTCAAATTACGAAACGAATATCTTCATGCGCGCCATCTCTTCTGAAAACTGAAACTGAAGTGGGAACAAGTGAGCACATCATCCCAAATGGGGGCTCATTGGTTATCATTATAACATTCCAGTAATCACTAACATGCATCACAGTTCTACTAAAGAAAAACGATAAATATCTTTCACACATAACATAGAGCAAAAGATTGATTCAATTCATATCCCCAGATATTACGTCCATATTGGTAATATCCGTGAAAGATCCACCTCCGGATGGATCTACTAGAGAAGTATTCAACAACCTAAACATATGTTATCCAAACCTCTTCTCACTCAATGGAGGAGAGGATGCTAGGAATAACTCTAGTCTCAAATGATAGCATGAATTCAGGTACCGTAAGATATTATATTGGAATGCGCACACCTCATAAAACCCAATGCCACCATCTAAGTCTATAATATAATAAGATTTTGATTACTATGATCTGACCCCGCACAACAGGTTCACAAAAGGCCCAATCATTATTCGTTGACTGAAGTCACCGAATAATAACCATATCCAGTCATGCACCTAGAATTTCTTCCTTAGTCAAGTTCATAGTAACCGAGTCATACTACGAAGACTGCACAATCAAGTATAATATGCACATGAGTGACTTCCCTAAATAAAATAATATATATAATAATCAACCAGGGTAAAGCCGGACTACTAGGTAATAATCAACTGGGGTAAAGCCGGACGACTATCTTAAGACAATACAATGTAATAATAATCAACCGCGGTAAAGTCGGACTACTAGGTAATATTCGAACAACGTAGCATTGCCCTACTAAAACTTAGCCAAGAGTTATGGGGAAACACAGACACTCTTCGCAGGGAAACCACCCAACACATATTACACAACATACCCATTGAATTACAAAAAATATGCTTACAGAAATTAAAGACTCATCATGCTCGCAGATAAAGTAAATTTACTGATTATAAGAAGGTTACAGAGTTCCCACATGATTTGATGACAAGCCACTCCTACCTTGATTTCCTCCATTCGACGGTTTATCCTTTGAATCGATCGTTGTTAATATCGACTAAATGTTAATCATACAAGCACTCTAATAATTTAGCCAAAAAGACTCACACAAAGTTCACAACATAATTTCATACAAGTCTCCAGTTATGGGCTAAGTCGAATAACTAACAGTTCTAGTTTTATTAAAGGTTCTATAACCTGATCTTTTAATGTTTGAGCATATATTAATACCTACTTATCCAAATGGGATCAAATTTGGTGCCATCGGAAATCTCTCGGATAACTCTACAACTTTGCAGAAGGAACCGAAAGCTAATTCGGATCTAAAGGGGTCCAAAAGCTCAAATTAAGGTTTCTAGCCCTAAGCCCAAGCCCATGTGCCACTAAACCGGCCCACCAAGAATACACCGAAATGGGTCTGACTCGGGTCGAGTCAAACGAGTCAACTGAGTCAGCGATCGGACTCAGTCATCTTCCTCGCCATTCTCTGAAAAGTCTCAGGTGTACTAAAATCAGTTCAAGAGATCAACTTCCAAGGTCCCTATATTACATTCTATAAATCTAAATTCAACAACCAAGGGATCATTAGAATTACGAAGTCATCTTCTACAACTTTTGCGTACTGAAAAATTTCCAAAACTCACTATAACCTAACTAACATTGCTCCAACTTATTGATGTTCGTGACTGTTACACAGTTTCAGCTGCGACGGGTGGTTTTATAGCATTGATATCTCACTCTATTCCTAACCAAACTGAACGAACTTTATATGTACACAATCAACACAAGATAAACAACAATTCATATTTATAGATCTATTTATAATTCTCAATATAAGGTACCGAAAGAAGTCTCTACATGTTGGGCAGAGAAACACAAGTTTCACGTGAAATCATGAATTTTCATAATAAAAAGAAACAATTGATTCTACTCTATTTCCATATCAAGCACATACCCATGTCAGTATAAACATACTAAAGTAGATTAAATAAGTTACCTTGGTTGTTTAGATTAGTTTCTATTTTCTCCATCATGATCATCATCTTTTCATCATAAACACCATGAACACTTCTTTGTTCCTTTTTTTCTCACTAATTCACTCTCTAAATAAGTGACACCCTTAAACTTATATGTTTAAATTGAAGTCTATGATTTTGTATCTTTACTCCTCTCTCTTGCAAAACCAACATCCTACCATTATCATCTTATTCTCCTTCTCATTTCACTCAAGTTTTCTCTTCCTAGTCCATGTTCTTCTTTCATTCATTTTACTATTTTTCTTTGAAGTAGAACTTACCTCTCTTCTTATCTCCAATAACACCTCCTACTGCCCTTTTCCTCAAACATAGACACCTCCAGCTTATTCACGTGAAGAAGAAGATAACTCTTCTTATTAAATTTACGTTAACTAGCTAATTAGGGTTAATTAACACTTAATTAATCTAATTTAGGTTAGATTAATTTTTACTATTACCATCCCTCAAAACTTACTAAGGGAAACTCATCAGAGGTCAGGTCAGGTCCGGTCAAGTCAACGGTCGCGGTCAACTAAAGTCAATGGAGACGGTCAACTGTAGTTTGACTGATTTTGATTCCATCTTTTGAGTCTCTTATCTTCTTCGTCCGGAGTCCGATCGACACGGTCTAATAGTCCATTTCGCATAACTTTTCGAGATCTATCCAATGGTACTAATTGTTTGTCCAAATTATTATTTTATTAATTATTGTTAAATTTATTGTTCATATTTATTTAATTACGTCATTGTCGGCTAAATCGTCGCTTGACAGGTCTAATAACGTTGACGAGGTTGAGAACCCTTACAAAAGTCATGAGAGAATTTGGCATCAGATTTACCCGTAAGTTTTTTCTGTTTGTACCCAAGTTGGCGCATCACACGACGAAATGCTACATTGTCATGCCTTGCAAAGTTAACTCCTCTTTCGTTCTTATATGGGTCAAACACTACATCTTCGACAGCGATAGAGTCCAAAGCCTCTCTCATGGCGAGTAACTGAGTTTTGTTATTGGGCTTCGGTTTATTGTCGAAAAAGTATTTCTTAGTCACATGATGCTATGGTTCCAAACCATACGTTGACGACTCCAAATATTTGTACTCCTTGAACAATGTTGGGAAGTGTTCATAAGCCCACACATACGCCAATGAAAGATCGTTCCAATGAAATGTATAAGAAAAGAACTAATTGGAAAACAAAATAACTAGTTCACATTACCTGTAATACAGTGAAATTCCCATTAAATTGACAGGTTGTCGCCTTAGAAGATCTACGCATCTCCGCCAATAAATGTGCCAAGAAAGCAGTGCCCCATTAATACTCATGAACCTCCTCCAAGGGATCAGTATTGTAAGTGGTTCATATGCACCCTGTTACCATTAGAGTCAAGGACTATTGCGATGCCCAAGAGGAACAACAGATAAGCAGCGATAGCTGATAGACACATTTTTGTGTCTAAATTGTACTCAATGTCTCTATTATTAGTGCTCGATTTTTGTACTAATTTTGATGGTTTGTGTGTTTGTAGGTGTTTTTGGAGAAATACACTTGTGTGGAAAAAGTTGCTCAAAAAGTGTTATTTGGACTCCCGGAGAAAAGTACTAAAGGCACCCTCAATTTGGATAAGGGGCACCTCAGTTGGGCACCTGCTATTCGCACCCCCAGTTTGTTTAGGATGAAACCATCTTCAACATTTCAAAAATTCGTTTTGACGGGAAAATTTTATTCACAACTGTGTAACTTTCGATCGATTCTTGAAGGAGTTCTGGATAGACTAAAAGGCTGAAACTTAATGGGTAGACGTGATATGTCATAACAAAGCTGTTACGGGTGTTTGTTTCGATCAAATTTGGCTGAAAAATCCGTGAGAAGAAAACAGGGCAGCACGTACATGGAAGAAGATATTCACGGGATTACATCGAGTTAGACGTGTGATGCTCGGGTTTGGAAGAACCTAAGCACTATTTGGAGTGTCAGGAAGTTAAATATGGCAATATGGAAGCTTCAGAACGCGTGAAAATCAATATCAGTGATAAAAATGAAAAGAAAATAACCCGAGTAAATGAAGATTATTTGGAGATAATGGAGGAGATTCATTGTCGCAATCACGTATAAATATGTTCACAAGGTATCATGGAAGGGTATCGAGTGATTGGGGAGGCTACAAAGTCGAGAGAATTGTTGCAGAGAAATCTGCAGCAGCAGAAAAACAGTGAAGAACGAAGAACAGACATGCAAAGACAGTCGTTTTCCAACAGTGACAACGACACTCAGTCGTGGGTCGTATATCTACAGTGCTTGCGACACATAGTGACAGTCGTAGAAGCTACATCGTTAGTAACAGTTTATTGTTGTATCTGTAACTATTATAACTGGTACAAAAGCCCTGTTTTATAACTTTTCTTCTTGTAAACACCTTTTTGAGCAATGAAATATTATTTTGAGAGTGTTTTCACCATGTGGAGCTAAACCCCAACACTGGGTCGACGGAGGAAGCCGGACTTCATACTTGGGTGAGTTTGTTTTATTTTCTATTTGACTTTTGCACTTAATTAAAATAGAATTATGATTTGAAAAAATTAGTTATTATTTTATTAGATGGGTCATGCTTGCGCTTACGATTTATAATTAATGTTTGGAGAATATACCTCGGCAAGAATAAGAGTCGATGTTGTTTTATTTGTCGAGCGATAATTGTTTGAGAATGAATAATTGAACCTATTGATATGAGTTTGGACGAATCCTAGACCCAGTAACTCTCTATTTTATTCCTTTAAAATTAATATTAACAAGTCTTAGAGTTCAAATCTTATTTACTACAACCACAATCAAAAATTTCACATCAATTTTGGCGCCGCCGACGCGGATTTGTTCTTTTTACGTTTCTTTGGGTGTGTCTTTGTATTACAGGTTTGAAGTTGGATACTAAAGACTTGGAATCAAAGCTTAAAGCTAAAAGAGAAG
>NW_020626596.1:0-349 GCF_003573695.1 Papaver somniferum | reverse complement strand
AAAAAAAAAAAAAAAGAGCGAAAGAAAAAATGAAACAAAAAAGAGAATTTTTTATTTTTTTAGAGACCTTCCATTTTTTGTAATTATTATTATTATTATTTATTTATTTTTTTTTTCTTTTCTTTTGCACTTTATTTGTACTTTGGACTTGGACATTTTTTTTTAAACCCTAAGGAAGGGTACATTAAATATAAAACTGTTTGCAGGGAAGGACGACGATTACAATATCGTCTCGTCCCCTTAGGTTCACACATGACATAGGAGTCATGGCCCGAGTCGACTTAAGCGGTTCTTCGCCCGTCTGGTACGGGAGGTAAGCTTTCGGAACACCCGCGAATCCCCTGTCAAC
>NW_020626595.1:0-500 GCF_003573695.1 Papaver somniferum | reverse complement strand
AACCGTTGGTTTACTATGAAATTTTCATATGTTTTACATTATGGTGTCATAAATGTGAACTAAATTTTTTAGGTTGATCGGATAAAGGTATCACTATGAGACATATGATGTTATATGGATGCAGTTAACTTGTTTGTATAAATGCTTGAAATAAATTCATGTTGTTATGCCATGGTTGTTTGTGTTTCATGTGAAAATGATTTATAAAAGGAAATGAGTTCATGTTTTTCCATTATATGGAATATTGTTTCATGCTAACAGCGGGTAATGATCCCCGAGAGTTAAATGGGTAATGATCCCCATGGAAACTTGTGTTTCCCGACCATCGACGGCGGCTGTCCGTGCAGGTAAATGATAAGTAGTGTACGAACCAAGGTTTTCGTACTACGAATGAAATGGGTAATTATCCCCGAGATAAAATGGGTATGATCCCCATAGGAACTTTTGTTCTAGACCATCGATGGAGGATGTCCGTGCTGATAAACGATATGTGGGTGTAC
>NW_020626594.1:0-724 GCF_003573695.1 Papaver somniferum | reverse complement strand
GTGGCTGGCATGGTTTTCCATAGGCACGTTGTCGTGAGAATTAGGGTTTGGTATGTATGAAGATGATGTCGGTCAATACTAAGGGTTCTGCCGTGGAATATGACACATGTATATAAAAAAAAGCTACCCTGGTAATTCTTACTTAGGCATGTTGATTGATTCAATAAATGCTCTAGTGATCGTAGTGATGTCATGTCAGATGTAAGGTTTTACAATTTTAACCCTAACCTAAAAACCACCGTCAACACCACGGTTTGCAAAGATTGCATTCCTTATAATTTATATGTTTAAGTTCATGAACCACCTATTTGAGAAAATAACCATCTCAAGTATGCGTACGGGTATGTGTACTTAAGCTACCGAATTTGAGTTTCTTTTGGTTTCCAAACTCAGCAGAAAATTTCGGGTAGAAAAGTTCCGCCAGTATGCGTACGGGTACGCATACTTTAGGCGACTGGTTAACAAGTTTGTAAACTCCAAACTCGGCAGAAATTTTCGGGTAGAAATTTCCGCCAGTATGCGTACGGGTACACATACTTAACCTCTCCTTCATCAATTCCGTATACACACATATACATACACTTGGTTCCCGGTTTATGGATGTATACACTAATGTGCGAACACACTATATATCCTTATATCCAAAGATGGTTACATAATCTCAACTCTACATTTCAATCATTGAAACATTCTTAGAGGATGTTAAATAGTTGTTATTCACAAA
>NW_020626593.1:0-635 GCF_003573695.1 Papaver somniferum | reverse complement strand
TTTTTGTGATTTGAGTGGAATTTGTGATTTGTGTTGTGTAATTGATGCAATTGCAGTTGCAAATGTGAGACTTGTGAGTAGTGTTCATGGTTTGGCCTTGAGATTAGATGAGAAGTATCATTTGCAGAGAAAGATTGGAGGTTTTCGGCAAAAAAATTTGGGATCAGCGGCTAGAGAGAGCCGTTAAAGAGACATTGAAAGAATAGGACAGGAAAAAAAATGATAGGAAGTAGCCGTTATCGAGAGGGAAGAAAGTTCATGTAAAGGGGAAAGAGAGGAGAGAGGGGAGAGCCATTTTTGGAATTTGTTACAAGTCATACTCATAGTACGGGTACATTTGCAACAACAACATAGTACTCGATTTTTAGTTTGTTTTCTTATGATCATATAATTGGAGGAGAGAATAAAAAAGTTTGTTCACGTTTCTCTAATTGCACTTCATCGACCCCAACTGAAAGTCTCAAACAATGAGAGGTTCCTCATTGGACACCATTGTACTAGGTTTACAACACTTTCTAATAATTTAGCTACTTACGTCAAGTGTCAACTTCAAATTATCTACGCCTTCAGGCTTCAACCTTTTGGATTGGCCACCGCTACACGAATGGTCAAGAATTATGATGCCTTCTTTTTTT
>NW_020626592.1:0-457 GCF_003573695.1 Papaver somniferum | reverse complement strand
CCATTGTCGGGTTGGTAACAGCACCAGGCAAGGGTAGAAATGAGATATAGTTTCGACTGATCTCCTGATTCAGCTCACGGAATTGATCAGGTTAATGAGACATAAAAGGTTTTGACCTTTCCAATTTAAATTATCTAGACTAGCAGAGTAAGTAGGTATACCATGAAGTTTTACAGTCGTAAAGTATTATTGTCTACTGATTCTGGTTAGCTTTCCCATAACAAAAGAGACTACTTCAAAATTTATATCTCCCTTTGGATGGTAAGCCTGGTACTTTGTTGAACTTCAAAATGGTAGAGAGCTTTTACTTCTGCAAGGGTTGTGTTGTCTTCTTCCAGGAAATTCACGTTAGTTCTTTGCATTTCTTTTGCCCATTGTACAGCTAATTCATCTCCTCTTCTGGTTCTTCCAATTCCAGTGACTGTGTATTTGATATTCCTTGCTCCCACACATGTAC
>NW_020626591.1:0-974 GCF_003573695.1 Papaver somniferum | reverse complement strand
TGATAGTTCTGCGACAAGATTCTTGTATTTCTATAAAGATGGTTCATTCGTGCTATATGTCCCTTCTATTTGTAGGATAACCAATTGTGAATCACTAGTTATTCGCACATCTTCTAAATTCATTTCAATTGCCAATTGTAACGCGTGTATCACCGCTTCATATTCAGTTTCGTTATTTGTTGATGCGAACTCCAACCTGAATGCATAAGCCATTCTTGCCCCTGCTGGTGAAATAAAACTATTCCAATTCCATTGCCTTCTACATTTGATGATCCAGCCACCAATATCTTCCATCTGTTAATAAATTTTTAGGGTTCCCATGTTCTTCATCCACATCCATCATTTCTTCAACATGTTCATCTTCTTCTAATGGAAATTCTGCCAAAAAATCTGCAATAACTTGTGATTTTGGTGAAGATAATATTTCATACTTGATGTCAAAGTGCCCTACTTTTGCGTTCCATCATTCGATTCTTCCTGATTTTTTTGAGTTTCTCATTTCAGACTCAATTGGTACTTTTGTTAATACCTTAATCTTGTTGTCTTGAAAATAAATACGGAGTTTCTGTGTTGCATAGACCAGTGCAAGAATTAGTTTTTCAATATTTGAGTAATTTTTCTCTGCGGAATTGTTTGTTTTTCTTGTAGTATATTGTCTTTTCTACTCCTTGATCCAAACGTAGCAAGACATCACTTAATGCATGTGGTGTTGTTGCCAAATATATCAATAATTTTTCTCATGGTTCCGCTTTCTGTAGAATAAATAAATTCATTAGATAGTTCTTGATATTTTGTAGTGCTTTGTCGCATTCTTCTGTCCATTCGAATTTGGTCCCCTTCTTTAGGATGTTAAATAAGTGCTTGCACTTGTCTGACGAACGCGAAATAAACCGCCCCAATGAAGCTAACAGCCCGATCAATTTCTATACACATTTTACAGTCGCAGGTGATGGCATGTCCTGAACCGCTTGTAC
>NW_020626590.1:0-572 GCF_003573695.1 Papaver somniferum | reverse complement strand
CTCCTCCTTTTTTACTACTACCACTTCTTCTTCTTCTTCTTGAAGGTGACACAGGAGATTGTGATTGAGGCTGTTGTTGTTTAAGTGGAGTTCCAGAATCTTCATTCCTATCGATCTTGTACTGCTTCAATATCCTTCCTCTTCTCTTTCCCCATTTTCATATTTTCCTGATCTGATAGGATATTTTTTACACCATCTCCTTTAGCTGCCTTTTCATCTTCTCCTCCTTTTTTACTACTACTTCTTCTTCTTCTTCTTTTTGAAGGTGACACAGGAGATTGTGATTGAAGCTGTTGTTGTTTAAGTGGAGTTCTAGAATCTTCATTCCTCTCTGATCGATCTTATACTGCTTCAATATCCTTCCTCTTCTCTTTCCCCATTTTCTTATTTTCCTGATCTGATAGGATCTTTTTTACCCCATCTCCTTTAGCTTCCTTTTCATCTACTCCTCCTTTTTTACTACTACTTCTTGTTCTTCTTCTATTTGAAGGTGACACATGAGATTGTGATTGAGGCTTTTGTTGTTTAAAATGAGTTCCAGAATCTTCATTCCTCTCTGATCGATCTTGTAC
>NW_020626589.1:0-541 GCF_003573695.1 Papaver somniferum | reverse complement strand
CCTTATTTCTCCGGAACGCTCGTAACGTGTTTGGAAAATGATCTAGAGAGATTTATTACAAAAGTTGATTGGGACCCACATCAAACTCAAATTCAGACAAAGTTAGGTACCAAAGGCAAAGGTGTGCCATTTTATAGGCACCAAACCTAAAATAACCCTTATTATAAATATTGTCTACTTATATAACTCTCTTTGTCCCCCAAGGGTTTGTGTAATCTCTTTTTCGACTATTTTGTTCATAACTTCTTCATACGAAGTGGTAATGACCTCATTCTTTTTCTGTTACCTCTGTCTTTCAGTTCCCCACAGTATACTGTAAAAATTTTAGGATTTGGACTCTTAGGAATTTGTGTTTCATCCTTGTTTTCAATGTAAAGGATGACTTCCCTCTTTATGTTTGGAATCAACATACGTAGAAATGCAATTTGGATAACATGTAGAGCCTTTAAATGTATTATTTTGTACCGCAATCATTTTTTAGAAAATTTTATAATAAAAATGAGTTTATCTAGTTTATAGTTGGGTTTTAAAAAAAGGATTT
>NW_020626588.1:0-409 GCF_003573695.1 Papaver somniferum | reverse complement strand
GAATTACGTGGTTGTGTAAAAACAAATCACATTTTTTTTGTTGTAGCAATATAAGCAAAGGTTTTGTGGATGTACCTCTATGTAATCCCTCACGAGACTAAACTCGTCCTCTGGGGTCACCCGGGGTTTAAAGGCTTGTTACACATGCTAAGTGTAACAGTAATCCCAGCAAAAATGGCATATCTTTTTAAATTTATTGGATGATTTTTCTTAAAAGGTAAGGGTTGTCTGGTTAAAGTTACCGACTTTTGAATAAGGTTTGGGTTGTTTTTGAGCAGTCCAATTTAAGGGTTTATAACCCCAAAAATTACGTAAAGCAACAATAATAGTTAATGAGACTATACATTCGTGTAGAGTGACTCGAAGGGACGACACATCCCTTATTTTTAACTACACATCCCCTATTGTT
>NW_020626587.1:0-410 GCF_003573695.1 Papaver somniferum | reverse complement strand
GCTCCTGGTGTTTCTTCTGCACTGAACGAAATGGTCTGTTTTTGCCAATCCTTTAATGGTAATATCTTCGCAAGGTTTAAGATTTCTCTTCCATCATTATCTCTCGCATACACACGACTTAAGATGTTGTCATGAAAATCTTCTATATTTTTGAAAGAATGTAAAATCGAATTGCAATATAAGTTCTTTTCCTTCACACCTACTTCAATTACAAATGTATTTTTTCTTTTGTCCGCACCATATGTATTTCCTCCTAGTGGTGCTGGTGGTAGATTTGGTGGCTGCTGAACTAAGAAGTGGTCCAGTTTTCCTTGCTCAATCATTCTCAATATGATTTTTCTCACATTTATGCAATTACTTATTGTGTGACCATGAAAGCGATGATATACACAGAATTCTTTGCTTATTCT
>NW_020626586.1:0-524 GCF_003573695.1 Papaver somniferum | reverse complement strand
CTAGGTCAAAATGGTTTATTAAAGCAAAAAAACGTAATTACAAGAATTACGAAATGGGAGGCTCAAGGCCTCCCTACCCCCATAAACCAAAGGGGCAAAAAAAAAAATTTAAAAAACATAAAATAAGCTCCTAAACACTTAAAAACAACATAAAGAAGAAAACTAGGTAAATTAGAAACGTTTTCGCCCCTTATTTCCGAATCTAAAATTCTTTTTCTTGGGAATGAGACCAGCTATAATTTGAGTCAAATCATAGTCACCATAAGTCTCTTTGTAATCATCTTCATAATCAGCATAAGTTTCAGCATAGTCACAATTCTCTTCATTTTCATCTGAAGCATAATTACCACCCGGAACAAGCTTAATAGGAGATTGAGCTTTCTTCTAGTTAACATTCTATCTAGTTGCTCTTTTTTTCCCTTGAAATAGTCTTGTCTATAAACTGGATCTCTAATGCATTTAGTTTTTTTTTTGCTAGGTCAAAATGGTTTATTAAAGCAAAAAAACGTAATTACAAGAATTAC